>NC_092244.1:332520-516281 GCF_036320965.1 Panulirus ornatus | reverse complement strand
AGTGAATCATAGGGTGGGGGAGGGGGCGAAAATCCTGGGAGCATTGAAGAATGTGTGGAAGTCGAGAGCATTATCTCGGAAAGCAAAAATGTGTATGTTTGAAGGAATAGTGGTTCCAACAATGTTGTATGGCGAGGCGTGGCCTATGGATAGAGTTGTGCGCAGGAGGGTGGATGTGCTGCAAATGAGATGTTTGAGGACAATATGTGGTGTGAGGTGGTTTGATCGAGTAAGTAACGTAAGGGTAAGAGAGATGTGTGGAAATAAAAAGTGTGGTTGAGAGAGCAGAGGAGGGTGTTTTGAAATGGTTTGGGCACATGGAGAGAATGAGTGAGGAAAGATTGACAAAGAGAATATATGTGTCAGAGGTGGAGGGAACGAGGAGAAGTGGGAGACCAAATTGGAGGTGGAAAGTTGAAGTGAAAAAGATTTTGAGTGATCAGGGCCAGAACATGCAGGAGGGTGAAAGGCGGGCAAGGAATAGAGTGAATTGGATCGATGTAGTATACCGGGGTCAGCGTGCTGTCAATGGATTGAATCAGGGCATGTGAAACGTCTGGGGTAAACCATGGAAAGTTCTGTGGGGCCTGGATGTGGAAAGGGAGCTGTGATTTCGGGCATTATTACATGACAGCTATAGACCGAGTGTGAACGAATGGGGCCTTTGTTGTCTTTTCCTAGCGCTACCTCGCACACATGAGGGGGGAGGGAGATGTTGTTCCACGTGTGGTGAGGTGGTGATGGGAATAAATAAGGGCAGACAGTATGAATTATGTACATGTGTATATATGTATATGTCTGTGTGTGTATATATATATGTGGACATTGAGATGTATAGGTATGTATATTTGCGTGTGTGGACGTGTATGTATATACATGTGTATGGGGGTGGGTTGGGCCATTTCTTTCGTCTGTTTCCTTGCGCTACTTCACAAATGCGGGAGACAGCGACAAAGCAAAATATATATAATAATAATAATAATAATAATATATATATATATATATATATACACATCGACGTCGAGAACATTATCTCGGAAAGCAAAAATGGGTATGTTTGAAGAAATAGTGGTTCCAACAATGTTGTATGGTTGCGAGGCGTGGGCTATGGATAGAGTTGTGTGCAGGAGGATGGATGTGCTGGAAATGAGATGTTTGAGGACAATGTGTGGTGTGAGGTGGTTTGATCGAGTAAGTAACGTGAGGTTAAGAGAGATGTGTGGAAATAAAAAGAGCGTGGTTGAGAGAGCAGAAGAGGGTGTTTTGTAATGGTTTGGGCACATGGAGAGAATGAGTGAGGAAAGATTGACCAAGAGGATATATGTGTTGGAGGTGGAGGGAACGAGAAGTGGGAGACCAAATTGGAGGTGGAAAGATGGAGTGAAAAAGATTTTGTGTGATCGGGGCCTGAACATGCAGGAGGGTGAAAGGAGGGCAAGGAATAGAGTGAATTGGATTGGTGTGGTATACCGGGGTTGACATGCTGTCAGTGGATTGAATCAGGGCATGTGAAGCGTCTGGGGTAAACCATGGAAAGCTGTGTAGGTATGTATATTTGCGTGTGTGGACGTATGTATATACATGTGTATGGGGGTGGGTTGGGCCATTTCTTTTGTCTGTTTCCTTGCGCTACCTCACAAACGCGGAAGACAGTGACAAAAAAAAAAAAATATATACACATATATGTATGTGTGTGTTTGTGTGTGTGTGTGTGTGTGTGTGTGTGTGTGTGTGTGTGTGTCTGTAAAAGTCTTTATCAAGGATGTAAGGTATGTGTACAAGTATGAAGAAATGAAAGTGACTGGTTTACAGTGAAGGTTGGTCTGCGGCAAGAGTGCGTGATGTATCCAAGGTTGTTTAATTTGTTTATAGAAGGGTTGGTTAGGAGGTAAATACAAGAGTTTTGGAGAGAGGGGCAAGTATGTGGTCTGCTGGGGATGAGAGGGCCTGGGAAGTGAG
Organism: Panulirus ornatus; assembly: GCF_036320965.1. Classification (NCBI taxonomy): domain Eukaryota; kingdom Metazoa; phylum Arthropoda; class Malacostraca; order Decapoda; family Palinuridae; genus Panulirus; species Panulirus ornatus. The sequence continues at coordinate 514,322 of NC_092244.1, read as the reverse complement.
TCAGTTGTTGTTTGCTGATGATACAGCACTGGTGGCTGGTTCAAATGAGAAACTGCAGAAGTTGGTGACTGACTTTGGAAAAGTGTGTGAAAGGAGAAATATGAGAGTAAACATGAATACGAGCAAGGTCATTAGGTTCATGTGGGTTGAGGGACAAGTTAATGTGGTATACTGGGGTGGATGTGCTGTAACTGGAATGAACCAGGGAATGTGAAATGTCTGGGGTAAACCATGGAAAGGTCTGTGGGCCCTGGATGTGGATAGGGAGCTGTGGTTTTGGTGCATTACACATGAAGCTAGAGACTGAATGTGAATGAATGTGGCCTATTTTGTCTGTTTTCCTGGGGCTAACATGCTGAAGAGGGGCCAGAGATGCTGCTTCCTGTGGGGCGGGGTGGCACCGAGAATGGAATGAAGGCACGCAAGTATGAATATATACGTGTATATATACATATGTTTGTGTATGTGTATTCATATGCATGTATATGTGTATATATTGATATGTACAAGTATGTATATGGGCATTTATGTGTATATGTGTATGAGTGGCTTGGTCATTCTTCATCTGTTTCCTCGTGCCACCATGCTGATGCAGGAAACAGCGATCAAGTATAATAAACATATATAAATATATCAGACTGGGGAAGAGCAGTGTGGTTTCAGAAGTGGTAGAGGATGTGTGGATCAGATTTTTGCTTTGAAGAATGTATGTGAGAAAAACTTAGAAAAACAGATGGATTTGTGTGTAGCATTTATGGATCTGGATAAGGCATATGACAGGGTTGATAGAGAAGCTTTGTGGAAGGTTTTAAGAGTATGTGGTGTGGGAGGTAAGTTATTAGAAGCGGTGAAAAGTTTTTACCAAGGACATAAGGCATGCACGAGTAGGAAGAGTAGAGTGATTGTTTCCCAGTGAATGTCAATTTGCAACAGGGGTGTGTGATGTCCCCATGGTGGTTTAATTTGTTCATGGATGGTGTGGTTAGGGAGGTAAATGCAAGAGTTTTGAAGAGAGGGGCAAGTATGCAGTCTGTTGGGGATGAGAGGGCCTGGTATGAGTCAGTTGTTCTTCTCTATTTGCTGATTTTTGCAAGAAACTGTAGAAGTCAGTGACTGAGTTTGGAAAAGTGTGTGAAAGGAGGAAGTTGTGAGTAAGTGTGAATAACAGGACGGTTATTAGGTTCAGTAGGGTTGAGGGACAAGTTAACTGGGATGTAAGTTTGAATGGAGAAAAATTGGAGGAAGTGAAGTACTTTAAATATCTGGGAGTGGAATTTAGCTGTGAATGGAACCATGGAAGCAGAAATAAGTCACAGGATGGGGGAGGGGGTGAAGGTTCTGAGAGCGATGAAGAATGTGTGGAAGGAGAGAATGTTATCTTGGGGAGCATTAATGGGTATATTTGAAGGAATAGTAGTTCTCACAATATCATATGGTTGCAAGGGTTGGGCTATAGATAGGGGTGTACAGAGGAGTGTGGAAATGAAACGTTTGAGGGCAATACGTGGTGTGAGGTGGTTTGATCGAGTAAGTAATGAAATGGTAAGAGAGATGTGTGGAAATAAAAAGACTGTGGTTGAGAGAGAAGATGGTGTGCTGTAATGGTTTGGACATATGGAGAGAATGAGTGAGGAAATTTTGACAAAGAGGATATATGTGTCACAGGTGGAGGAAACAAGAAGTGGGAGACCAAATTGGAGGTGGAGGGATGGAGTGAAAAGATTTTGAGTGATTGGGGCCTGAACATACTGGAGGGTGAGAGGTGTGCAAGGAACAGAGTGAATTGGAACGATGTGGTATACCGGGGTCGACGGGCTGTCAATGGACTGAACCAGGGCATGTGAAGTGTCTGGGGCACATCATGGAAAAGTCAGTGGGGCCTTAATGTGGACGGGGGCTGTGGTTTCAGTGCATTCCACATGACAGACAGAGACAGAATGTGAACAAATGTGGCCTTTTTTGTCTGTTTTCCTGGCGCTACCTCACTGATGCAGGGGTGGCAATGCTGTTTCCTGTGCAGAGGGGTGGTGCCAGGAAAGGATGATGGCAAGCAAGTATGTTCTTTGTCTGTTTCCTGGCTCTACCTCACTGATGTGGGAAACAAAGTGTCTGCTGACATATATCAGAATTACTTCAAAATTGATAAGAATGTATTTAGCAAGCCAATCTAGAATAAACTTCTAAAGTTGGACACTGCACTTGAATAAGCCCCAAGATCTTATAAAAGGGTGCAGAGGTAGGAACAGAGATAATACTAAAATGAAGAGATCTGCATTACACCACAAGATGGTCACTAATTTGTACATCATAGAAGTGAGAAGAATAAGTGAGACATGATCTCAACCTTTACAATTTTGTACCTGTTTGATAATGTCTACTGTGAATAGCTCTTTTTAAAAGATGCACAGAGAACCCAACTGAAACAGAGAAGGCACAGGGGAGGGTAACAAAAATGGTAGCATAATCAAGAGAGCTAAGCCACATGCATTGGTTGGAGGCTTTAAATTTAACTCACCTTAGAAAAAGAGAAGAGTGAGGGGTGACCTGACCAGAACATCGAAGATATCAACAATGTGAATAGTGGAAAGAGCAATGAGAGGAGTAGAGATAGAGGAACAAAAGGACATAACATGAAGTAAGAAACTTTTAAATAAAGATATAAAGAAATACTTTTACTGTATAAGAGTGATGAATGAATAGAACAGATCAACTGATGGAATGGTTGATGTAGAAAGCATATATGAATTCAAGAGGTTGAATGATAAAAGGGAGTGTTCAAGCAATGGGGCCCCACAGGTGTAAAACTCCCTCTTTATACACTATACAGTAAAATACATAATTACAAACAGGCAATTATGTAACATAAAACTAAACAAGAAACTTAGAAAAAGATGTAAAGATGTACATTTATTGTATGAGTAATGGATGATTGAAATGAACTGTGAATGTTAAAAGCATACAAAAGTTTTAAATACTGTATGAAAGAAAATGTTAAATACATAGGGCACCACATGTGTAAACTTCACTCCCTGAGCCATACACCACCTGAGGAGACAGTAAAATGGGTGAAGGGCACCAGGCACAAACAAATATACACTCAGTTAACAATGACAAAAACAAACACTCTGCAGAAATATAAAGACTCACCCTCTGCTTCCAAGATCCACCAGAGAGACAAGATGAAGGCCACCAAGTACACCACCTGGCAAGACATGAAAACATTAGTGAAGTACACCACCTGGCGAGACATGATAACATTAGTGAAATACACCACCTGGCGAGACATGATAACATTAGTGAAGTACACCACCTGGCGAGACATGATAACATTAGTGAAGTTTGGCTTCTGAGTCATGAAGGTGCAGGTACATCATCTGGGGAGAATAAGGTGGGTGTGGGGCAAAGGTGCACCATCTGGGGTATATAAGGTGGGAGTGGGGCAAAAGGGACACCACCTGGGGAGACAATAAGGTGGGTGTGGGGCAGAAGGTACACCATCTGGGGAGACAATAAGGTGGGTGTGGGGCAGAAGGTACACCATCTGGGGAGATAATAAGGTGGGTGTGGGGGCAAAAGGTACACCATCTGGTGAGACAATAAGGTGGGTGTGGGGGCAAAAGGTACACCATCTGGGGAGACAATAAGGTGGGTGCAGGGGCAAAAGGTACACCATCTGGGGAGACAATAAGGTGGGTGCAGGGGCAAAAGGTACACCATCTGGGAGGACAATAAGGTGGGTATGGGGCAAAAGGTACACAATCTAGGGAGAGAATAAGGTGGGTGTGTGGGCAAAAGGTACACAATCTGGGGAGAGGATAAGGTGGGCGTGGGGGCAGATAAAATGGTAAAATGTAAAATGTCTTATATGTACTCATAAAAAGTAATGTACAGTCTGGTATATGAAGAAATATAAAGAATGTAAAGTCTGGTATATGGAGAAATATAAGGAATGTACAGTATGGTATATTGAGAAATATAAGGAATGTACAGTCTGGTATATGGGCAAATATAAGGAATGTACAGTATGGTATATGGACAAAGATAAGAAATGTACAGTATGGTATATAGACAAATATAAGAAATGTACAGTCTGGTACAATGAGAAATATAAGGAATGTACAGTCCGGTATTTGGGCAAATATAAGGAATGTACAGTCTGGTACACTGAGAAATATAAGGAATGTACAGTCTGGTATTTGGGCAAATATGAGGAATGTACAGTCTGGCATATGGAGAAATATAAGGAATGTACAGTCTGGAATATGGAGAAATATAAGGTATGTGCAGTCTGGTATATGGAGAAATATAATGAATGTAAAGTCTGGTACATTGAGAAACATAAGGAATGTACAGTCTGGTATACGGATAAATATAAGGAATGTACATTCTGGTACACTGAGAAACATAAGGAATGTACAGTCTGGTATATGTATAAACATAAGGAATGTACAGTCTGGTATATAAATAAATATAAGGAATGTACAGTCTGGTACACTGAGAAATATAAGGAATGTACAGTCTGGTACACTGAGAAATATAAGGAATGTACTCTCTGGTATACAGGCAAATGCAAGGAATGTATAGTCTGGTATATGCAGAAATACAAGGAATGTAAAGTCTGGTATATGGAGAAATACAAAGAATATACAGTCTGGTATATGGAGAAATATAAGGAATGTACAGTCTGGTATAGGAGCAAACAAGGAATGTACAGTTTGGTATATGGGCAAATATAAGGAATGTACAGGCTGGTATATGGAGAAATACAAAGAATATACAGTCTGGTATATGGAGAAATACAAAGAATATACAGTCTGGTATATGGAGAAATATAAGGAATGTACAGTCTGGTATAGGAGCAAACATAAGGAATGTACAGTTTGGTATATGGGCAAATATAAGGAATGTACAGGCTGGTATATGGATATATATAAGTAATATACACTCTGGTACATTGCAAAATATAAGGAATGTACAGTCTGGTATATGGACAAATATAAGGAATGTACAGTCTGGTATATGGAGAAATGTAGGGAATGTACAGTCTGCGATATGGACAAATATAAGGAATGTACAGTCTGGTATATGGATAAATATAAGGAATGTACAGTCTGGTATAGGGGCAAATATAAGGAATGTACAGTCTGGTATACGGATAAATATAACTAATATACAGTCTGGTACATTGAAAAATATAAGGAATGTACAGTCTGGTATATGGAGAAATATACAGAATGTACAGTCTGGTATAGGGGCAAATATAAGGAATGTACAGTTCGGTATATGGGCAAATATAAGGAATGTACAGTCTGGTATATGTAGAAATATAAGGAATGTACAGTCTGGAATATGGAGAAATATAAGGAATGTACAGTCTGGTATAGGGGCAAATATAAGGAATGTACAGTTCGGTATATGGGCAAATATAAGGAATGTACAGTCTGGTATATGTAGAAATATAAGGAATGTACAGTCTGGAATATGGAGAAATATAAGGAATGTACAGTCTGGTATAGGGGCAAATATAAGGAATATACAGTCTGGTATATGGAGAAATATAAGGAATGTACAGTCTGGTATATGGGCAAATATAAGGAATGTACAGTCTGGTATATGGACAAATATAAGGAATGTACAGTCTGGTATATGGGCAAATATAAGGAATGTACAGTCTGGTATATGGACAAATATGAGGAATGTACAGTCTGGTGTATGGAGAAATATAAGGAATGTACAGTCTGGTATAGGGGCAAATATAAGGAATGTACAGTCTGGTATATGGGCAAATATAAGGAATGTACAGTTCGGTATATGGGCAAATATAAGGAATGTACAGTCTGGTATATGGATAAATATACCTAATATACAGTCTGGTACATTGAAAAATCTAAGGAATGTACAATCTGGTATATGGAAAAATCTAAGGAATGTACAGTCTGGTACATTCATAAATCTAAGGAATGTACAGTCTGGAATACGGAGAAATCTAAGGAATGTACAGTATGGTATATGGAGAAATATAAGGAATGTACAGTCTGGTACATTAAGAAATATAAGGAATGTGCAATCTGGTATATGGAGAAATATGAGGAAGGTACAGTCTGGTATATGGTCAAATATAAGGAAGGTACAGTACAGTATATTGAGAAATGTAAGGAATGTACAGTCTGGTATATGGACAAATATAAGGAACGTACAGTCTGGTATATGGAGAAATCTAAGGAATATACAGTACGGTAAATGGAGAAATATAAGGAATGTACACTCTGGTACATTGAGAAATATAAGGAATGTGCAATCTGGTATATGGAGAAATATAAGGAATGTACAGTCTGGTATATGGACAAATATAAGGAATTTACAGTCTAATACACTGAGAAATATAAGGAATATACAGTCTGGTATATGGAGAAATATAAGGAATGTACAGTCTGGTATATGAAGAAATATAAGGAATGTACAATCTGGTATATGGACAAATATAAGAAATGTACAGTCTTGTATATGGACAAATATAAGAGCTTGTAGAGTTGTGTGCTTAAAAAAGACTGGTGATTGGGAATACCTGGTTTAGAGAGATATACATAAGTATACATATGTAAGTGGGAGAGATGGCCAGAGAGCGCTATTGGATTACATTCCTATTGATAGGCGTGTGAAAGAGATATTTTTGGATGTTAATGTGCTGAGAGAGGTAACTGGAGGATGTCTGATCATTATCTTGTGGAGGCAATGATGAAGATATGTAGAAGTTTTCAGAAAAGAAGAGAGAATGTTAGGGTGAAGAGAGTGGTGAGAGTAAGTGAGCGTGGAAAGGAGACTTGTGTGAGGAAGTACCAGGAGAGATTGAGTGCAGAATGGAAAAAGATGAGAGCAAAGGACGTAAGGGGAGTGGGGGAGGAATGGGATGTATTTTGGGAAGCAGTGACGGCTTGCGCAAAAGATGCCTGTGGCATGAGAAAGGTAGGAGCTGGGGAGATACAAAAGGATAGTGAGTAGTGGGATGAAAAAGTAAGATTGTTAGTGAAAGAGAAGAGAGAGGCATTTGGATGATTTTTGCATGTAAATAGTGCAAATGACTGGGAGATGTATAAAAGAAAGAGGCAAGAGGTCAAGAGAAAGGTGCAAGAGGTGAAAAAGAGGGCAAATGAGAGTTGGGGTGAGAGAGTATCTTCAAATTTTAAGGAGAATAAAAAGATGTTTTGGAAGGAGGTAAATAAAGTGTGTAAGACAAAAGAACAAATGGGAACATTGGTGAAGGGGGCAAATGGGGAGGTAATAACATGTAGGGGTGAAGTGAGAGGGAGAAGGAGTGAGTATTTTGAAAGTTTGTTGAATGCGTTTGATGATAGAGTGGGAGACATAGGGTGTTTTGGCCGAGGTGGTGTGCGAGGTGAGAGGGTCAGGGAGAATGATTTGGTAAACAGAGAAGAGGTAGTGAAAGCTTTGCAGAAGATGAAAGCCTGCAAGGCAGCGGGTTTGGATGGTATTGCAGTGGAATCTATTAAAAAAGGGGATGACTGTGTCGTTGACTGGTTGGTGAGGATAGTCAATATATGTATGGTTCATGGTAAAGTGCCTGAGGATTGACAGAATGCATGTATAGTGCCACTGTACAAAGGCAAAGATGATAAAGGTGAGTGTTCAAATTACAGAGGTATACGTTTCCTGAGTATTCCTGGGAAATCATATGGGAGAGTATTGATTGAGAGGGTGAAGGCATGTACAAAGCATCAGACTGGGAAAGAGCAGTGAGGTTTTAGAAGTGGTATAGGATAAATGGATCAGGTGTTTGCTTTGAAGAATGTATGTGAGAAATACTTAGAAAAGCAGATGGATTTGTATGTAGCATTTATGGGCTGGAGAAGGCATATGATAAAGATGTTCTGTGGAAGGTATTAAGAGTATATGGTGTGGAAGTTAATTGCTAGAAGCAGTGAAAAGCTTTTATCGAGGATGTAAGGCACGTATATGAGTAGGAAGAGAGGAAAGTGATTGGTCCCCAGTGAATGTTGGTTTCTGGCACGGGTGCGGGATGTCTCCATGGTTGTTCAATTTGTTTATGGATGGGGTTGTTAGGGAGGTGAATGCAAGAGTTTTGGAGAGAGGGACAAGTATGCAGTCTGCTGTTAATGAGAGGGCTTGGGAAGTGAGTCAGTTGTTGTTCGCTGGTGATACAGCACTGGTGGCTGATTTGGGTGAGAAACTGCAGAAGTTATTGACAGTTTGGTAAAGTGTGTGAAAAAAGAAAGCTGAGAGTAAATGTGAATAACAGCAAGGTTATAATAATAGGTTCAGTAGGGTTGAGGGACAAGTCAATTGGGAGGTAAGTTTGAATGGAGAAAAACTGGAGGAAGTGAAGTGTTTTAGATATCTGGGAGTGGATTTGGCAGCGGATGGAACCAAGGAAGTGGAAGTGAGTTACAGAGTGGGGGAGGGGGCAAAGGTTCTGGGAGCACTGAAGAATGTATGGAAGGTGAGAACAGTATCTCAGAAAGCAAAAATGGGTATGTTTGAAAAAATAGTGGTTCCAACAATGTGAGGCATGGGTGATATATATATAGGGTTGTGCAAAGGAGGGGGAATGTGTTGGAATGATATGTTTGAGGATAATATGTGGTGTGAGGCGGTTTGATCGAGTAAGTAATGAAAGGGTAAGAGAGATGCGTGGTAATATAAAGAGGGCGGTTGACAGAGCAAAAGAGGGTGTGTTGAAATGGTTTGGTCATATGGGAAGAATGCGTGAAGAAAGATTGACAAATAGGATATATGCGTCAAAGGTGATGGGAACGAGGAGAAGTGAGAGACCAAATTGGAGGTGGATGGATAAAGTGAAAAAGATTTTGAGTGATCGGGGCCTGAACATACAGGAGGGTGAAAGGCGTGCAAGGAATAGAGTGAACTGGAACGATGTGGTATACTGGGGTTGACGTGCTGTCAATGGATTGAACCAGGGCATGTGAAGTGTCTGGGGTAAACGATGGAAAGTTTTGTAGGGCCTGGATGTAGAAAGGGAGCTGTGGTTTCATGACAGCTAGAGTCTGGGTGTGGACGAATGTGGCCTATGTTGTCCTTCCCTAGCGCTACCTCACATGCATGTGGGGGAGGGGGGTGTCATTTCATGTGTGGCAGGGTGGTGGCAGGAATGGATGAAAGCAGCAAGTATGAATATGTGCATGTATATATATATGTATATGTCTGTGTATGTATATGTATGTATACATTGAATTGTATAGGTATGTATATGTGCATGTGTGGCAATTTATGTATATACATGTGTATGTGGGTAGGTTGAGCCATTCCTTTGTTTATTTCCTTGCACTACCTCGCTAACGTGGGAGACAGCAACAAAGTGTAATAAATAAATAAAAATAAATAAATAAGAAACGTACAGTCTATCATATGGGCAAATATGAGGAATGCACAGTCTGGTATATGGGCAAATATAAGGAATGTACAATCTGGTATATGGAGAAATATAAGGAATGTAGAGTCTGGTATATGGAGAAATATAAGGAATACACAGTTTGGTATATGGACAAATATAAGGAATGTAGTCTGCTAGATGGACAAGTATAAGGAATGCACAGTCTGGTATATGGGCAAATATAAGATATGTACAGTCTAGTATATGGACAAATATAAGGAATATACTGTCTTGTATATGGGAAAATATAAAGAATGTACAGTCTGGTATATGGGCAAATATAAAGAATGTACAGTCTGGTTTATGGACAAATATAAGAAATGTACAATCTGGTATATGGACAAAAATAAGGAATGTACAGTCTGGTAAATGGACAAATATTAGATATGTACAGTCTGGTGTATGGACAAATATAAGGAATGTACAGTATAGTATATGGACAAATGTAAGAAACATACAGTCTGGTATATAGACAAATATAAGAAATAAACAATCTGGCACATGGGCAACTACAAGAAATGCAAAGTCTGGTATACTGGACAAATATAAGAACTGTACAGTTTGATATATGGACAAATATAACAAATGAACAGTCTGGTATATAGACTTGTATAAAGGTATGTATATAGTCTGGCACATGGACTTATATAGGGTAATGCACAATCTAGTATATGGACAAATATAAAGAATGGATTGTCTGATATATGGCCAAATATATGGAATGTACAATATGGTACATGGACAAATATGAGGAATGTACAGTCTGGTATATGGACAAAAATAAGGAATGTACAGCCTGGTATATGGACAAATATAAGGAATATACCATCTGGTATATGGACAAATATAAGGAATGTACAGTCTGGTATATGGACAAATATAAGGAATGTAGTCTGGTATATGGGCAAATATTAGGAATGTACAGTCTGGTATATGGACAAATATAATGAATGGACAGCCTGATATATGGACTTATGCAAGGAACTGTACCAAGACCAGTCAGTTATAACAAGATCTACAAGGAAGCAGACATACTGGTGTCCCCAATAGATCACTGTAGTCATAGTGATCAGCAGATATACTAGTGTCCCCAGACCACTGTAGTCATATGACCAGCAGGCATGCTGAAGTCCCCGGTAGTACATAGTAGTCATAGTGACCAGCAGATACACTAGTAGTCATTTGATCTGCAGATATACTAGTGTGCCCAGAAAACTACAATATCTATATAAACCAGCAGACATACCAGTGTGCCCAGTAGAACAATGTTGTAATACTGACCAACAGACATACTAGTGTGCATAGTAAAACACCGTAGTTATATTGACCAGCAGACATACTAGTTTGCCCAGTAGACCACTGTAGTTACATTGATATGCAGATACACTACAGTGCCCAGCAGACCACTGTACTTATATTGACCAGCAGATATACTAGTGGGCCCAGTAGCAAACTGGTTATACTGACCAGCAGACATACTAGTGAGTCAAGTAGAACACTGCACTTATGCTAACCAGCAGACATACTAATGTGCCAAGTAGAACACTATAGTTATGTTGACCAACAGATATACTAGTGTGTCCAGAAGAACACTATAGTCATAATGACCAGCAGACATACTAGTGTGCCAAGTAGAACACTGTAGTTATAGTGACCAGCAGACATACTAGTTTGTCCAGTAGAACACTGTAGTTATACTGAGCAGCAGGCACACCAGTGCGCCCAGTAGAACACTGTAGTTATAGTGACCAGCAGACATACGAGTGTGTCCAGAAGAACACTGTAGTCATAATGATCAGCAGACATACTAGTGTGTCCAGTAGAACACTGTAGTTATATTGAGCAGCAGGCACACCAGTGCGCCCAGTAGAACACTTTAGTTATAGTGACCAGCAGACATACCAGTGTGTCCAGAAGAACACTGTCGTCATAATGATCAGCAGACAGTGTGTCCAGAAGAACACTGTAGTTATACTAAGCAGCAGGCACACCAGTGCGCCCAGTAGAACACTGTAGTTATAGTGACCAGCAGACATACCAGAGTGTCCAGAAGAACACTGTAGTCATAATGATCAGCAGACATACTAGTAGAACACTGTAGTTATACTGAGCAGCAGGCACACCAGTGCGCCCACTAGAAGACTGTAGTTATAGTGACCAGCAGACATACCAGAGTGTCCAGAAGAACACTGTAGTCATAATGATCAGCAGACATACTAGTGTGTCCAGTAGAACACTGTAGTTATACTGAGCAGCAGGCATACTAGTGCTCCCAGTAGAACACTGCAGTTATATTGACCAGCAGACATACCAGTATGTCCAGAACACTGTAGTCATAATGACCAGCAGACATACTAGTGTGCCAAGTAGAACACTAGTTATAACATCCAGCAGACATACTACAGTGCCCAGAACACTGTAGTTATGTTGACCAACAGACATACAAGTGTGCCCAGCAAAACACTCTAGTTACAGAGACCAGCAGACATACTAGTGTGCTCAGTACACCGTAGCAGGGACGTATCTAGGAGGAATAGTGCCTATGGCAAGCACTGAAATTGTGTCCCTGGCCTGATGAAAAATGTACTGCACTGGATGTACATAAGAATACATACAGTGTAATTATAAACTGTTGAAGAGTTAGGCCAAATTTAAATCCATATAAACCCTTAAAGACTTAAAGTTAAAGACTTATTTGATCAAAACTGTAAAGGTAATGCAACTGACAGCATCAAAATATTACTATAGTTAAAAAGGAGGGGAGTTTTTTTTTTTTCTCACAAAACCAAACCATTAAAAATGTCAATTGCATAGCATATGTCAAAAAATAAACCTGTTGAGTGGTGCCCCCCTTCAAGTGGCACCCAACCCTAGATATGCCACCATATTGTAGTTATATTGACCAAAAGATATACTAGTGTGCCAAGTAAAGCACTACATCTATACTGAACTGCAAACATAGAAGTGCGCCCAGTAAACCACTGTCGTTATAGTGACCAGCAGACATACTAGACCACTGTTGTATGCCTAGTAGATCACTATAGCTACATCAACCAGTGTACATACTAGTGTGCACAATACACCACTGTAGTTATACTGACCAGCAGACATATTGGTGTGCCCAGAAGATAACTGCAGTTATATTGACCAGCAGACATAGTAGAGAGCCCAGAAAACCAGTCATTATGTTAACCAGCAAATATACTATTGTGCCTAGTGGACAACTGTCATCATATTGACCAGCAGACACATTTGTGTCATGGTAAGATCATATTCATCAATACATTTCAAATGTATAATAAGGAGACACAAGGTCAAACAGCCATTTATATCATATCCTCCAATAACAGTTTGAGCAAAAGGATTTACCTTCCCAAATTTTCTCGTTTTATTTATATCAATTATATCTGTATTCAAAATATGCTTCTCATAAGAGAACTTTTGAAAAATACAGAGGTTGTTCCTAACTTAATATAGCTAAAAATAGCAAGAATAATACTACAGTGAACATATACATTAATCTCTACAAATATTATTCTGAGATAAGAACATATAACAGGCGAACTAGAAGATAATAATAATAACAATGTTAAAGCAAGATGATAATGAACCTGAACTACAATATAATAATGTTAAAGCAAGATGATAATGATCCTGAACTACAATATAATAATGTTAAAGCAAGATGATAATGATCCTGAACTACAATATAATAATGTTAAAGCAAGATGATAATGATCCTGAACTACAATATAATAATGTTAAAGCAAGATGATAATGATCCTGAACTACAATATAATAATGTTAAAGCAAGATGATGATGATGAGAATGATAATGATAATCCTGAACTAGAAGATAATAATGTTAAAGCAAGATGATGATGATGATAATGATAATGATGATCCTGAACTATAATATAATAGTGTTAAAGCAAGATGATAATGATCCTGAACTACAATATAATAATAATGTTAAAGCAAGATGATAATGATCCTGAACTACAATATAATAATGTTAAAGCAAGATGATAATGATCCTGAACTACAATATAATAATAATGTTAAAGCAAGATGATAATGATCCTGAACTACAATATAATAATAATGTTAAAGCAAGATGATAATGATCCTGAACTACAATATAATAATAATGTTAAAGCAAGATGATAATGATCCTGAACTACAATATAATAATAATGTTAAAGCAAGATGATAATGATCCTGAACTACAATATAATAATGTTAAAGCAAGATGATAATGATCCTGAACTACAATATAATAATGTTAAAGCAAGATGATAATGATCCTGAACTACAATATAATAATGTTAAAGCAAGATGATAATGATCCTGAACTACAATATAATAATGTTAAAGCAAGATGATAATGATCCTGAACTACAATATAATAATAATGTTAAAGCAAGATGATAATGATCCTGAACTACAATATAATAATGTTAAAGCAAGATGATAATGATCCTGAACTACAATATAATAATAATGTTAAAGCAAGATGATAATGATCCTGAACTACAATATAATAATGTTAAAGCAAGATGATAATGATCCTGAACTACAATATAATAATGTTAAAGCAAGATGATAATGATCCTGAACTACAATATAATAATGTTAAAGCAAGATGATAATGATCCTGAACTACAATATAATAATGTTAAAGCAAGATGATAATGATCCTGAACTACAATATAATAATAATGTTAAAGCAAGATGGTAATGATCCTGAACTACAATATAATAATGTTAAAGCAAGATGATGATGATGATAATGATAATGATGATCCTGAACTACAATATAATAATAATGTTAAAGCAAGATGATAATGATCCTGAACTACAATATAATAATGTTAAAGCAAGATGATAATGATCCTGAACTACAATATAATAATGTTAAAGCAAGATGATGATGATGATAATGATGATCATGAACTACAATATAATAATAATGTTAAAGCAAGATGAAAATGATCCTGAACTACAATATAATAATGTTAAAGCAAGATGATAATGATCCTGAACTACAATATATAATAATGTTAAAGCAAGATGATTGATGATAATGATAGCCTGAACTACAATATAATAATGTTAAAGCAAGATGATAATGATCCTGAACTACAATATAATAATAATGTTAAAGCAAGATGATAATGATCCTGAACTACAATATAATAATGTTAAAGCAAGATGATGATGATGATAATGATAATCCTGAACTACAATATAATAATGTTAAAGCAAGATGATAATGATCCTGAACTACAATATAATAATGTTAAAGCAAGATGATGATGATGATAATGATAATGATGATCCTGAACTACAATATAATAATAATGTTAAAGCAAGATGATAATGATCCTGAACTACAATATAATAATAATGTTAAAGCAAGATGATAATGATCCTGAACTACAATATAATAATGTTAAAGCAAGATGATAATGATCCTGAACTACAATATAATAATGTTAAAGCAAGATGATAATGATCCTGAACTACAATATAATAATGTTAAAGCAAGATGATAATGATCCTGAACTACAATATAATAATGTTAAAGCAAGATGATAATGATCCTGAACTACAATATAATGATAATGTTAAAGCAAGATGATAATGATCCTGAACTACAATATAATAATAATGTTAAAGCAAGATGATAATGATCCTGAACTACAATATAATAATAATGTTAAAGCAAGATGATAATGATCCTGAACTACAATATGATAATAATGTTAAAGCAAGATGATAATGATCCTGAACTACAATATAATAATGTTAAAGCAAGATGATAATGATCCTGAACTACAATATAATAATGTTAAAGCAAGATGATAATGATCCTGAACTACAATATAATAATAATGTTAAAGCAAGATGATAATGATCCTGAACTACAATATAATAATAATGTTAAAGCAAGATGATAATGATCCTGAACTACAATATAATAATAATGTTAAAGCAAGATGATAATGATCCTGAACTACAATATAATAATGTTAAAGCAAGATGATAATGATCCTGAACTACAATATAATAATGTTAAAGCAAGATGATAATGATCCTGAACTACAATATAATAATGTTAAAGCAAGATGATAATGATCCTGAACTACAATATAATAATGTTAAAGCAAGATGATAATGATCCTGAACTACAATATAATAATGTTAAAGCAAGATGATAATGATCCTGAACTACAATATAATAATGTTAAAGCAAGATGATAATGATCCTGAACTACAATATAATAATAATGTTAAAGCAAGATGATAATGATCCTGAACTACAATATAATAATGTTAAAGCAAGATGATAATGATCCTGAACTACAATATAATAATGTTAAAGCAAGATGATGATGATGATAATGATAATGATGATCCTGAACTACAATATAATAATGTTAAAGCAAGATGATGATGATGATAATGATAATGATGATCCTGAACTACAATATAATAATGTTAAAGCAAGATGATGATGATGATAATGATAATGATGATCCTGAACTACAATATAATAATGTTAAAGCAAGATGATGATGATGATAATGATGATGATGATCCTGAACTACAATATAATAATGTTAAAGCAAGATGATGATGATGATAATGATAATGATGATCCTGAACTACAATATAATAATGTTAAAGCAAGATGATAATGATCCTGAACTACAATATAATAATAATGTTAAAGCAAGATGATAAGATGATAATGATCCTGAATACAATATAATAATAATGTTAAAGCAAGATGATAATGATCCTGAACTACAATATAATAATAATGTTAAAGCAAGATGATAATGATCCTGAACTACAATATAATAATAATGTTAAAGCAAGATGATAATGATCCTGAACTACAATATAATAATAATGTTAAAGCAAGATGATAATGATCCTGAACTACAATATAATAATAATGTTAAAGCAAGATGATAATGATCCTGAACTACAATATAATAATAATGTTAAAGCAAGATGATAATGATCCTGAACTACAATATAATAATGTTAAAGCAAGATGATAATGATCCTGAACTACAATATAATGATGTTAAAGCAAGATGATAATGATCCTGAACTTTTTTTTTTTTTTTTTTTATACTTTGTCGCTGTCTCCCGCGTTTGCGAGGTAGCGCAAGGAAACAGACGAAAGAAATGGCCCAACCCCCCCCCCATACACAAGTACATACACACGTCCACACACGCAAATATACATACCTACACAGCTTTCCATGGTTTACCCCAGACGCTTCATATGCCTTGATTCAATCCACTGACAGCACGTCAACCCCTGTATACCACATCGCTCCAATTCACTCTATTCCTTGCCCTCCTTTCACCCTCCTGCATGTTCAGGCCCCGATCACACAAAATCTTTTTCACTCCATCTTTCCACCTCCAATTTGGTCTCCCTCTTCTCCTCGTTCCCTCCACCTCCGACACATATATCCTCTTGGTCAATCTTTCCTCACTCATTCTCTCCATGTGCCCAAACCATTTCAAAACACCCTCTTCTGCTCTCTCAACCACGCTCTTTTTATTTCCGCACATCTCTCTTACCCTTACGTTACTTACTCGATTAAACCACCTCACACCACACATTGTCCTCAAACATCTCATTTCCAGCACATCCATCCTCCTGCGCACAACTCTATCCATAGCCCACGCCTCGCAACCATACAACATTGTTGGAACCACTATTCCTTCAAACATACCCATTTTTGCTTTCCGAGATAATGTTCTCGACTTCCACACATTTTTCAAGGCTCCCAAAATTTTCGCCCCTCCCCCACCCTATGATCCACTTCCGCTTCCATGGTTCCATCCGCTGACAGATCCACTCCCAGATATCTAAAACACTTCACTTCCTCCAGTTTTTCTCCATTCAAACTCACCTCCCAATTGACTTGACCCTCAACCCTACTGTACGTAATAACCTTGCTCTTATTCACATTTACTCTTAACTTTCTTCTTCCACACACTTTACCAAACTCAGTCACCAGCTTCTGCAGTTTCTCACATGAATCAGCCACCAGCGCTGTATCATCAGCAAACAACAACTGACTCACTTCCCAAGCTCTCTCATCCCAACAGACTTCATACTTGCCCCTCTTTCCAGGACCCTTGCATTTACCTCCCTAACAACCCCATCCATAAACAAATTAAACAACCATGGAGACATCACACACCCCTGCCGCAAACCTACATTCACTGAGAACCAATCACTTTCCTCTCTTCCTACACGTACACATGCCTTACATCCTCGATAAAAACTTTTCACTGCTTCTAACAACTTGCCTCCCACACCATATATTCTTAATACCTTCCACAGAGCATCTCTATCAACTCTATCATATGCCTTCTCCAGATCCATAAATGCTACATACAAATCCATTTGCTTTTCTAAGTATTTCTCACATACATTCTTCAAAGCAAACACCTGATCCACACATCCTCTACCACTTCTGAAACCGCACTGCTCTTCCCCAATCTGATGCTCTGTACATGCCTTCACCCTCTCAATCAATACCCTCCCATATAATTTACCAGGAATACTCAACAAACTTATACCTCTGTAATTTGAGCACTCACTCTTATCCCCTTTGCCTTTGTACAATGGCACTATGCACGCATTCCGCCAATCCTCAGGCACCTCACCATGAGTCATACATACATTAAATAACCTTACCAACCAGTCACCAATACAGTCACCCCCTTTTTTAATAAATTCCACTGCAATACCATCCAAACCTGCTGCCTTGCCGGCTTTCATCTTCCGCAAAGCTTTTACTACCTCTTCTCTGTTTACCAAATCATTTTCCCTAACCCTCTCACTTTGCACACCACCTCGACCAAAACACCCTATATCTGCCACTCTGTCATCAGACACATTCAACAAACCTTCAAAATACTCATTCCATCCTGAACTACAATATAATAATGTTAAAGCAAGATGATAATGATCCTGAACTACAATATAATAATAATGTTAAAGCAAGATGATAATGATCCTGAACTACAATATAATAATGTTAAAGCAAGATGATAATGATCCTGAACTACAATTAATAATAATGTTAAAGCAAGATGATAATGATCCTGAACTACAATATAATAATAATGTTAAAGCAAGATGATAATGATCCTGAACTACAATATAATAATAATGTTAAAGCAAGATGATAATGATCCTGAACTACAATATAATAATAATGTTAAAGCAAGATGATAATGATCCTGAACTACAATATAATAATAATGTTAAAGCAAGATGATAATGATCCTGAACTACAATATAATAATGTTAAAGCAAGATGATAATGATCCTGAACTACAATATAATAATGTTAAAGCAAGATGATAATGATCCTGAACTACAATATAATAATGTTAAAGCAAGATGATAATGATCCTGAACTACAATATAATAATAATGTTAAAGCAAGATGATAATGATCCTGAACTACAATATAATAATGTTAAAGCAAGATGATAATGATCCTGAACTACAATATAATAATGTTAAAGCAAGATGATAATGATCCTGAACTACAATATATAATAATGTTAAAGCAAGATGATAATGATCCTGAACTACAATATAATAATGTTAAAGCAAGATGATAATGATCCTGAACTACAATATAACGATAATGTTAAAGCAAGATGATAATGATCCTGAACTACAATATATAATAATGTTAAAGCAAGATGATAATGATCCTGAACTACAATATAATAATAATGTTAAAGCAAGATGATAATGATCCTGAACTACAATATAATAATAATGTTAAAGCAAGATGATAATGATCCTGAACTACAATATAATAATGTTAAAGCAAGATGATAATGATCCTGAACTACAATATAATAATAATGTTAAAGCAAGATGATAAGATGATAATGATCCTGAACTACAATATAATAATAATGTTAAAGCAAGATGATAATGATCCTGAACTACAATATAATAATGTTAAAGCAAGATGATAATGATCCTGAACTACAATATAATAATAATGTTAAAGCAAGATGATAATGATCCTGAACTACAATATAATAATAATGTTAAAGCAAGATGATAATGATCCTGAACTACAATATAATAATAATGTTAAAGCAAGATGATAATGATCCTGAACTACATATAATAATAATGTTAAGCAAGATGATAATGATCCTGAATACAATAATAATAATGTTAAAGCAAGATGATAATGATCCTGAACTACAATATATAATGTTAAAGCAAATATAATGATCCTGAAATCAATAATAATAATGTTAAAGCAAGATGATAATGATCGAACTA
Source organism: Panulirus ornatus (assembly GCF_036320965.1). Taxonomy (NCBI): domain Eukaryota; kingdom Metazoa; phylum Arthropoda; class Malacostraca; order Decapoda; family Palinuridae; genus Panulirus; species Panulirus ornatus. Next base: position 494,529 of record NC_092244.1, on the reverse strand, counting down.
CAATATAATAAAATGTTAAAGCAAGATGATAATGATCCTGAACTACAATATATAATAAGTTAAGCAAGATGATAATGATCTGAACACAATAAATAAAAGTTAAGCAAGATGATAATGATCCGAACTACATATAATAATGTTAAAGCAAGATGATAATGATCCTGACTACAATATAATAATAATGTAAAGCAAGATGATAATGATCCTATACAATATAATATGTTAAAGCAAGATGATAATGATCCTGAACTACAATATAATAATATGTTAAAGCAGATGATATGATCCTGACTACAATATAATAATTTAAAGCAAGTATAATGATCCTGAACTACAATAATAATAGTTAAAGCAAGATGATAATGATCGAACACATATAATATGTTAAGCAGATGATATGATCTGAATACAAATATAATGTTAAAGCAAGATGATAATGATCCTGAATACAAAATAATAATGTTAAAGCAAGATGATAATGATCCTGAACTACAATATATAATAATGTTAAGCAAATGTAAGTCCAACTACAAATAAAAATGTTAAACAAGATATAAGATCGACACAATATAATATAATAAAGCAAGATGATAAGATCCTGAACTACAATATATAATTAACAAATGATAATGATCCTGAACTACAATAAATAATTAAGCGATGTAAGTCCTAACTACAATATAAAGTTAAGCAAATGAAATACTGAACTACATATAAAATGTTAAGCAATGAAGTCCTGACTACATTAATAATATGTTAAGCAAGATATGATGATCAATAATAAATGTAAGCAGAGTATATCCGAACTACAATTAAATGTTAAGCAGATTAGACCTGAACCAAATAATAATGTAAGCAGATAATATCTGACAAATAATAATGTTAGCAATGAAGATCTACACAATTATAATTTAAAGCAAGATGATAATGATCCTGAACTACAATATAATAATAATGTTAAAGCAAGATGATAATGATCCTGAACTACAATATAATAATAATGTTAAAGCCAAGATGATAATGATCCTGAACGACAAATAATAATTTAAAGTTAAAGCAGATGAAATTTAGCCTGAACTACAATATAATATGTTAAAACAAGATGATAAAAATCCTGAACTAAAAAAAATAAAATAATTTTTAAAAGCAAGATAAAATGACCTGAACTACAAAATATTAATAATAATTTAAAGCAAATGAAAAATGATCCTGAAGGGTACAATATAATAATAATGTTAAAGCAAGAGGATATGATCCGAACTACAATATAATAATGTTAAAGCAAGATGATTATGACCTGAACTACAATATAATAAGAATGTTAAAGCAAGATGATATAGATCCTGAACTACAATATAATAATGTTAAAAACCAAGATGATAAAAGATCCTGAACTACAATATAATAAGGTTAAAGCAAAATATAATGATCCTGAACTAAATATAATAATGTTAAGCAAGATGAAAATATCCTGAACTACAATATAATAATGTTAATGCAAGGGTGATTGATGATAAGATAAGGGTGATCCTGAACTACAATATAATAATGTTAAAGCAAGAGATAATGACCCGAAACTACAATATTAATTTAAAAATGTAAAGCAAGATGATAATGATCCTAACTACAATAGAATAATAAAAGTTAAAGCAAGATGATAATGACCTGAACTTTCAATATAATAATAATGTTAAAGCCAAGATGAAATGATTCCTGAACACAATATAATAATGTTAAAAGCAAGATATAATTTATCCTGAACTACAATAATAATAAAGTTTAAAATCAAGATGATAATGATCCGAACTTTTTTTTTTTTTTTTTTTAAAGACGTGGTCGCTGGCTCCCACCTGGTGCAGGTAGCGCAAGGAAACAACGAAAGAAAAAGGCCCAACCCCCCCCCCATACACAAGTACATACACACCCTCCACACACGCAAATAAAACATTCCACACAAACTTTCCATGGTTTTCCCCAGACGCTTCTATCCTTGATTCAATCCCTACAGCACTCAACCCCTGTATACCCACATCGCTCCCAATTCTCTCTATTCCTTGCCCTCCTTTCACCCTCCTGCATGTTCAGGCCCCGTTCACACAAAAGCGTGTTCACTCCATCTTCCCACCCCAAGTTGGTTCGCCGCTCTTGACTCCTCGTTCTCTCCACCTCCGACACATAAATCCTCTTGGTCTATCTTTCCTCACTCATTCCCCCATGTGCCCAAACCATTTCAAAACACCCTCGTCCGCTCTCTCAACACGCTCTTCTTTATTATCGCTAATCTCGCGGTACCCTACGTTCTTACGCGATGAAACCACCTCACAACCACAACATTTCCTCAAACATCTCATTTCCAGCACATCCATCCTCCGGCCACAACTCTATCCATAGCCCACGCCTCGCAACCATACAAAAATTTTTGGAAACCACTATCCTTCAAACATACCCATTTTTGCTTTCCGAATAATTTTCCCTCGACTTCCACACTTTTTTCAAGGCTCCCCAAAATTTTCCCCCCCTCCCCCCACCCTATGATCCACTTCCGCTTCCATGGTTCCACCCCGCTGACAGACCCAAACTCCCGATATCTAAAACACTTCACTTCCTGCCAGTTGTGCCTCCATTCGAAACTCCACCTCCCAATTGACTTGCCCCTCAACCCTACTGGAACGTAATAACCTTGCTTTTATTCAAAAATTTACTCTTAATTTTCTTCTTCCACACTTTTTCCAAACTCAGCCCACCAGTTTCGGGAGTTTCTCACATGAATCAGCCACCAGCGCTGTATCATCACAAAACAACAACTGAACGCACGTCCCAAGCTCTCAGCATTCCCCAACAACTGTAATACTTGCCCCTCTTTCCAGCCCCTTGCTTTTACCTCCCTAAAAACCCCCTCCATAAACAAATTAAAAAACCCAAAGGGAAACATCACACCCCCCTGCCGCAAACCTACATTCACTGAAACCAATCACTTTCCTCTTTCCTAAAAGTACACATGCCTTACATCCTCGTAAAAAATTTTTTCCCACTGCTTCTAAAAAATTCCTCCCACACCAATATTCTTAAAAATTTCCACAGAGCACTCTATCAACTCATCATATCCTTTCTCCAGACCATAAATGTTTCATACAAATCCATTTGCTGTTCTAAGTATATCTCACATACATTCGTCAAAGCAACACCTGAGCCACACAGCCTCTACCACCTCTGAAACCGCACTGCTTTTTTTCCCCAATCTGATGCTCGGGACTCCCCTTCCCCCCTCTCAACCCAAACCCTCCCATATAATTTACCAGAATACTCAACAAACTTATACCTCTGTAATTTGACCTCACCTTACCCCTTTCCCTTTGTACAATGGAAACTATGCACCTTTCCCCGCCAACCTCAGGCCCCTCACCATGGGGCCATACAACATTAAAAAACCTTACCAACCAGTAAACCAATACAGTCCCCCCCCTTTTTTATAAATTCCACTGCAATACCATCCAAACCTGCGCCTTGCCCCCGGGGGCATCCCGCAAAGCTTTTACACCTCTTTTCTGTTTACCAAAACATTTTTCCCCAACCCCTCACTTTGCACACCACCTCGAATCCCAAAACAGCACCTATAGCTCCATTCTGTCCAGAGGACACATTGCAACAAACCTTCAAAATACTCATTCCCTCCGGGAAACTACAATATAATAATGTAAAGCAAGAGTGATAATGATGATCCTGAACTACAATATATAATAAAAAATGTAAAGCAAGATGAAAGACCCGAACTCAATATAATAATGTTTAAAGCAAAAGGGTTAGGGTCCTGAACTACAATATTAATAAAAAATGTTAAAGGCAAATGATAAGGGAACCTGAAAAAAAAAAATAAAATAATAATGTTTAAGCAGATGATAATAGCCTGAAAATAAAAATATAATAATAAAAGGTTAAAGCAAGATGAATAATGATCCTGAACTAACAAAATAATAATAAGGTTAAAGCAAGATGATAATGATCCTGAACTACAATATAATAAAAAATGTTAAAGCAAAAATGATAATGATCTGACTACAATATAATAATGTTAAACAAGATGATAATGATTTAAGGTAAACCAAAGACAATATAATAAAAATTTTAAAACAAGAGAGAATGATCCCGAACCCACAATATAAAAATGGGTTTAAAAAAGATGATAATGAGCCTGAACTACAAAATAAAAAAATGTTTAAAGCAAGATGATAATGATCCGAACTACATATAATAATGTTAAAGCAAGATGATAATGACCTGAACTACAATATAATAATAATGTTAAAGCAAGATGATAATGATCCTGAACTACAATATAATAATGTTAAAGCAAGATGATAATGATCCTGAACTACAATATAATAATGTTAAAGCAAGATGATAATGATCCTGAACTACAATATAATAATAATGTTAAAGCAAGATGATAATGATCCTGAACTACAATATAATAATAATGTTAAAGCAAGATGATAATGATCCTGAACTACAATATAATAATAATGTTAAAGCAAGATGATAATGATCCTGAACTACAATATAATATAATGTTTAAAGCAAGATGATAATGATCCTGAACTACAATATAAATAATGTTAAAGCAAGATGATAATGATCCTGAACTACAATATAATAATAATGTTAAAGCAAGATGATAATGATCCTGAACTACAATATAATAATAATGTTAAAGCAAGATGATAATGATCCTGAACTACAATATAATAATGTTAAAGCAAGATGATAATGATCCTGAACTACAATATAATAATAATGTTAAAGCAAGATGATAATGATCCTGAACTACAATATAATAATAATGTTAAAGCAAGATGATAATGATCCTGAACTACAATATAATAATAATGTTAAAGCAAGATGATAATGATCCTGAACTACAATATAATAATAATGTTAAAGCAAGATGATAATGATCCTGAACTACAATATAATAATAATGTTAAAGCAAGATGATAATGATCCTGAACTACAATATAATAATAATGTTAAAGCAAGATGATAATGATCCTGAACTACAATATAATAATAATGTTAAAGCAAGATGATAATGATCCTGAACTACAATATAATAATAATGTTAAAGCAAGATGATAATGATCCTGAACTACAATATAATAATAATGTTAAAGCAAGATGATAATGATCCTGAACTACAATATAATAATAATGTTAAAGCAAGATGATAATGATCCTGAACTACAATATAATAATAATGTTAAAGCAAGATGATAATGATCCTGAACTACAATATAATAATGTTAAAGCAAGATGATAATGATCCTGAACTACATATAATAATAATGTTAAAGCAAGATGATAATGATCCTGAACTACAATATAATAATAATGTTAAAGCAAGATGATAATGATCCTGAACTACAATATAATAATAATGTTATAAGCAAGATGATAATGATCCTGAACTACAATATAATAATGTTAAAGCAAGATGATAATGATCCTGAACTACAATATAATAATGTTAAAGCAAGATGAAATGATCCTGAACTACAATATAATAATAATGTTTAAAGCAAGATGATAATGATCCTGAACTACAATATAATAATAGTTAAAGCAAGATGATAATGATCCTGAACTACAATATAATAATGTTAAAGCAAGATGATAATGATCCTGAACTACAATATAATAATGTTAAAGCAAGATGATAATGATCCTGAACTACAATATAATAATAATGTTAAAGCAAGATGATAATGATCCTGAACTACAATATAATAATAATGTTAAAGCAAGATGATAATGATCCTGAACTACAATATAATAATAATGTTAAAGCAAGATGATAATGATCCTGAACTACAATATAATAATGTTAAAGCAAGATGATAATGATCCTGAACTACAATATAATAATGTTAAAGCAAGATGATAATGATCCTGAACTACAATATAATAATAATGTTAAAGCAAGATGATAATGATCCTGAACTACAATATAATAATGTTAAAGCAAGATGATAATGATCCTGAACTACAATATAATAATGTTAAAGCAAGATGATAATGATCCTGAACTACAATATAATAATGTTAAAGCAAGATGATAATGATCCTGAACTACAATATAATAATGTTAAAGCAAGATGATAATGATCCTGAACTACAATATAATAATGTTAAAGCAAGATGATAATGATCCTGAACTACAATATAATAATGTTAAAGCAAGATGATAATGATCCTGAACTACAATATAATAATAATGTTAAAGCAAGATGATAATGATCCTGAACTACAATATATAATAATGTTAAAGCAAGATGATAATGATCCTGAACTACAATATAATAATGTTAAAGCAAGATGATAATGATCCTGAACTACAATATAATAATAATGTTAAAGCAAGATGATAATGATCCTGAACTACAATATAATAATAATGTTAAAGCAAGATGATAATGATCCTGAACTACAATATAATAATAATGTTAAAGCAAGATGATAATGATCCTGAACTACAATATAATAATGTTAAAGCAAGATGATAATGATCCTGAACTACAATATAATAATAATGTTAAAGCAAGATGATAATGATCCTGAACTACAATATAATAATGTTAAAGCAAGATGATAATGATCCTGAACTACAATATAATAATGTTAAAGCAAGATGATAATGATCCTGAACTACAATATAATAATGTTAAAGCAAGATGATAATGATCCTGAACTACAATATAATAATGTTAAAGCAAGATGATAATGATCCTGAACTACAATATAATAATGTTAAAGCAAGATGATAATGATCCTGAACTACAATATAATAATAATGTTAAAGCAAGATGATAATGATCCTGAACTACAATATAATAATAATGTTAAAGCAAGATGATAATGATCCTGAACTACAATATAATAATAATGTTAAAGCAAGATGATAATGATCCTGAACTACAATATAATAATGTTAAAGCAAGATGATAATGATCCTGAACTACAATATAATGATGTTAAAGCAAGATGATAATGATCCTGAACTTTTTTTTTTTTTTTTTTATACTTTGTCGCTGTCTCCCGCGTTTGCGAGGTAGCGCAAGGAAACAGACGAAAGAAATGGCCCAACCCCCCCCCCATACACAAGTACATACACACGTCCACACACGCAAATATACATACCTACACAGCTTTCCATGGTTTACCCCAGACGCTTCATATGCCTTGATTCAATCCACTGACAGCACGTCAACCCCTGTATACCACATCGCTCCAATTCACTCTATTCCTTGCCCTCCTTTCACCCTCCTGCATGTTCAGGCCCCGATCACACAAAATCTTTTTCACTCCATCTTTCCACCTCCAATTTGGTCTCCCTCTTCTCCTCGTTCCCTCCACCTCCGACACATATATCCTCTTGGTCAATCTTTCCTCACTCATTCTCTCCATGTGCCCAAACCATTTCAAAACACCCTCTTCTGCTCTCTCAACCACGCTCTTTTTATTTCCACACATCTCTCTTACCCTTACGTTACTTACTCGATCAAACCACCTCACACCACACATTGTCCTCAAACATCTCATTTCCAGCACATCCATCCTCCTGCGCACAACTCTATCCATAGCCCACGCCTCGCAACCATACAACATTGTTGGAACCACTATTCCTTCAAACATACCCATTTTTGCTTTCCGAGATAATGTTCTCGACTTCCACACATTTTTCAAGGCTCCCAAAATTTTCGCCCCCTCCCCCACCCTATGATCCACTTCCGCTTCCATGGTTCCATCCGCTGACAGATCCACTCCCAGATATCTAAAACACTTCACTTCCTCCAGTTTTTCTCCATTCAAACTCACCTCCCAATTGACTTGACCCTCAACCCTACTGTACATAATAACCTTGCTCTTATTCACATTTACTCTTAACTTTCTTCTTCCACACACTTTACCAAACTCAGTCACCAGCTTCTGCAGTTTCTCACATGAATCAGCCACCAGCGCTGTATCATCAGCAAACAACAACTGACTCACTTCCCAAGCTCTCTCATCCCCAACAGACTTCATACTTGCCCCTCTTTCCAGGACCCTTGCATTTACCTCCCTAACAACCCCATCCATAAACAAATTAAACAACCATGGAGACATCACACACCCCTGCCGCAAACCTACATTCACTGAGAACCAATCACTTTCCTCTCTTCCTACACGTACACATGCCTTACATCCTCGATAAAAACTTTTCACTGCTTCTAACAACTTGCCTCCCACACCATATATTCTTAATACCTTCCACAGAGCATCTCTATCAACTCTATCATATGCCTTCTCCAGATCCATAAATGCTACATACAAATCCATTTGCTTTTCTAAGTATTTCTCACATACATTCTTCAAAGCAAACACCTGATCCACACATCCTCTACCACTTCTGAAACCGCACTGCTCTTCCCCAATCTGATGCTCTGTACATGCCTTCACCCTCTCAATCAATACCCTCCCATATAATTTACCAGGAATACTCAACAAACTTATACCTCTGTAATTTGAGCACTCACTCTTATCCCCTTTGCCTTTGTACAATGGCACTATGCACGCATTCCGCCAATCCTCAGGCACCTCACCATGAGTCATACATACATTAAATAACCTTACCAACCAGTCACCAATACAGTCACCCCCTTTTTTAATAAATTCCACTGCAATACCATCCAAACCTGCTGCCTTGCCGGCTTTCATCTTCCGCAAAGCTTTTACTACCTCTTCTCTGTTTACCAAATCATTTTCCCTAACCCTCTCACTTTGCACACCACCTCGACCAAAACACCCTATATCTGCCACTCTGTCATCAGACACATTCAACAAACCTTCAAAATACTCATTCCATCCTGAACTACAATATAATAATGTTAAAGCAAGATGATAATGATCCTGAACTACAATATAATAATAATGTTAAAGCAAGATGATAATGATCCTGAACTACAATATAATAATGTTAAAGCAAGATGATAATGATCCTGAACTACAATATAATAATAATGTTAAAGCAAGATGATAATGATCCTGAACTACAATATAATAATAATGTTAAAGCAAGATGATAATGATCCTGAACTACAATATAATAATAATGTTAAAGCAAGATGATAATGATCCTGAACTACAATATAATAATAATGTTAAAGCAAGATGATAATGATCCTGAACTACAATATAATAATAATGTTAAAGCAAGATGATAATGATCCTGAACTACAATATAATAATGTTAAAGCAAGATGATAATGATCCTGAACTACAATATAATAATGTTAAAGCAAGATGATAATGATCCTGAACTACAATATAATAATGTTAAAGCAAGATGATAATGATCCTGAACTACAATATAATAATAATGTTAAAGCAAGATGATAATGATCCTGAACTACAATATAATAATGTTAAAGCAAGATGATAATGATCCTGAACTACAATATAATAATAATGTTAAAGCAAGATGATAATGATCCTGAACTACAATATAATAATGTTAAAGCAAGATGATAATGATCCTGAACTACAATATAATAATGTTAAAGCAAGATGATAATGATCCTGAACTACAATATAACGATAATGTTAAAGCAAGATGATAATGATCCTGAACTACAATATAATAATAATGTTAAAGCAAGATGATAATGATCCTGAACTACAATATAATAATAATGTTAAAGCAAGATGATAATGATCCTGAACTACAATATAATAATAATGTTAAAGCAAGATGATAATGATCCTGAACTACAATATAATAATGTTAAAGCAAGATGATAATGATCCTGAACTACAATATAATAATAATGTTAAAGCAAGATGATAATGATCCTGAACTACAATATAATAATAATGTTAAAGCAAGATGATAATGATCCTGAACTACAATATAATAATGTTAAAGCAAGATGATAATGATCCTGAACTACAATATAATAATAATGTTAAAGCAAGATGATAATGATCCTGAACTACAATATAATAATAATGTTAAAGCAAGATGATAATGATCCTGAACTACAATATAATAATAATGTTAAAGCAAGATGATAATGATCGTGAACTACAATATAATAATAATGTTAAAGCAAGATGATAATGATCCTGAACTACAATATAATAATAATGTTAAAGCAAGATGATAATGATCCTGAACTACAATATAATAATAATGTTAAAGCAAGATGATAATGATCCTGAACTACAATATAATAATGTTAAAGCAAGATGATAATGATCCTGAACTACAATATAATAATAATGTTAAAGCAAGATGATAATGATCCTGAACTACAATATAATAATGTTAAAGCAAGATGATAATGATCCTGAACTACAATATAATAATAATGTTAAAGCAAGATGATAATGATCCTGAACTACAATATAATAATAATGTTAAAGCAAGATGATAATGATCCTGAACTACAATATAATAATAATGTTAAAGCAAGATGATAATGATCCTGAACTACAATATAATAATAATGTTAAAGCAAGATGATAATGATCCTGAACTACAATATAATAATAATGTTAAAGCAAGATGATAATGATCCTGAACTACAATATAATAATAATGCTAAAGCAAGATGATAATGATCCTGAACTACAATATAATAATGTTAAAGCAAGATGATAATGATCCTGAACTACAATATAATAATAATGTTAAAGCAAGATGATAATGATCCTGAACTACAATATAATAATAATGTTAAAGCAAGATGATAATGATCCTGAACTACAATATAATAATAATGTTAAAGCAAGATGATAATGATCCTGAACTACAATATAATAATAATGTTAAAGCAAGATGATAATGATCCTGAACTACAATATAATAATAATGTTAAAGCAAGATGATAATGATCCTGAACTACAATATAATAATAATGTTAAAGCAAGATGATAATGATCCTGAACTACAATATAATAATAATGTTAAAGCAAGATGATAATGATCCTGAACTACAATATAATAATAATGTTAAAGCAAGATGATAATGATCCTGAACTACAATATAATAATAATGTTAAAGCAAGATGATAATGATCCTGAACTACAATATAATAATAATGTTAAAGCAAGATGATAATGATCCTGAACTACAATATAATAATAATGTTAAAGCAAGATGATAATGATCCTGAACTACAATATAATAATAATGTTAAAGCAAGATGATAATGATCCTGAACTACAATATAATAATAATGTTAAAGCAAGATGATAATGATCCTGAACTACAATATAATAATAATGTTAAAGCAAAGATGATAATTGATCCTGAACTACAATATAATAATAATGTTAAAGCAAGATGATAATGATCCTGAACTACAATATAATAATAATGTTAAAGCAAGATGATAATGATCCTGAACTACAATATAATAATAATGTTAAAGCAAGATGATAATGATCCTGAACTACAATATAATAATAATGTTAAAGCAAGATGATAATGATCCTGAACTACAATATAATAATAATGTTAAAGCAAGATGATAATGATCCTGAACTACAATATAATAATAATGTTAAAGCAAGATGATAATGATCCTGAACTACAATATAATAATAATGTTAAAGCAAGATGATAATGATCCTGAACTACAATATAATAATGTTAAAGCAAGATGATAATGATCCTGAACTACAATATAATAATAATGTTAAAGCAAGATGATAATGATCCTGAACTACAATATAATAATAATGTTAAAGCAAGATGATAATGATCCTGAACTACAATATAATAATAATGTTAAAGGAAGATGATAATGATGATTGTCCAGGATACTAACTGTAGTGTAGAGAGCAGCAATGATGGAGCCCACCAGCAGACTACAGGCAGCCATAACTGCAGCATAATGCCTCTCCACCTGTTGAGCTGTACCGGGCCACCTGTGCACGGCCTGCTATACCGGGCCACGTGTGTGCGGCCTGCTGTATCTGGCCAGGTGTGTACGGCCTGCTGCTGTACTGGGCCAGGTGTGTACGGCCTGCTGTATCTGGCCACGTGTGTACGGCCTGCTGCTGTACCGGGCCAGGTGTGCTCGGCCTGCTGTACCGGGCCAGGTGTGTACGGCCTGCTGTACCTGGCCACGTGTGTATGGCCTGCAGTATCTGGCCAGGTGTGTGCGGCCTGATGTACCGGGCCAGGTGTGTAGGCAGGGCCGCCAAGTGAGAAACCTGGCCATATATACAAACAGAGTCTACGTGCCCCAAGACACTCAATCCCTTACCATTATGAACACATAATTATCTTGCCTCTTCAAGAGTGTGGCCATTATGAAGAGGACAAGCCTTCCTACTACACTGTAAGGTGCACAGACCAACTGGTCATAATGTTGTTGTTGCACCTTACTTACCTCTCCACCACCACCGTACACAGTTGCCAAACATCTGATTCCCTCCCTCCCTCAGGCCGGCGCCTGCCCACCACAACTACCTGCACACCACAACTACCTGCACACCGCCCACCACAATCAAATGCACACCGACCACCACAACCAAATGCACACCGACCACCACAACTACCTGCACACTGCCCACCACAACTACTGCACACCACAACTACCTGCACACCGCCCACCACAACTACCTGCACACCACAACTACCTGCACACCGCCCACCACAATCAAATGCACACCGACCACCACAACCAAATGCACACCGACCACAACAACTACCTGCACACTGCCCACCACAACTACTGCACACCACAACTACCTGCGCACCGCCCACCACAACTACCTGCACACCGCCCACCACAATCAAATGCACACCGACCACCACAACCAAATGCACACCGACCACCACAACTACCTGCACACTGCCCACCACAACTACTGCACACCACAACTACCTGCACACCGCCCACCACAACTACCTGCACACCGCCCACCACAACTACCTGCACACTGCCCACCACAACTACCTGCACACCACAACTACCTGCACACCGTCCACCACAACTACCTGTACACCGACCACCACAACCAAATGCACACCGACCACCACAACTACCTGCACACTGCCCACCACAACCAAATGCACACCGACCACAACTACCTGCACACTGCCCACCACAACTACCTGCACACCGTCCACCACAACTACCTGCACACCGCCCACCACAACTACCTGCACACCGTCCACCACAACCAAATGCACGCCGTCCACCACAACTACCTGCACACTGCCCACCACAACTACCTGCACACCGTCCACCACAACTACCTGCACACCGCCACCACAACTACCTGCACACCGACCACCACAACCAAATGCACGCCGTCCACCACAACTACCTGCACACTGCCCACCACAACCAAATCCACACCGACCACCACAACTACCTGCACACCGTCCACCACAACCAAATGCACACCGACCACCACAACTACCCGAACACCACCCATCACAACTACCTCCACACAGCCCACCACAACCAAATGCACACCCTCACCACAATCAACTGGACACCCCACCACCCACCACAACCAACTGGACGCCCACAATACCCACCACAACCAACGATGCCCATAATACCTACCACGACCAAGTGGACGCCCACACCACCCACCACAACCAACTGGACGCCCACAATACCTACCACAACCAACGATGCCCATAATACCTACCACGACCAAGTGGACGCCCACACCACCCACCACAACCAACTGGACGCCCACAATACCTACCACAACCAACGATGCCCATAATACCTACCAAGACCAAGTGGACGCCCACACCACCCACCAAAACCAACTGGACGCCCACAATACCTACCACAACCAACGATGCCCATAATACCTACCACGACCAAGTGGACGCCCACACCACCCACCACAACCAACTGGACGCCCACAATACCTACCACAACCAACGATGCCCATAATACCTACCACGACCAAGTGGACGCCCACACCACCCACCACAACCAACTGGACGCCCACAATACCTACCACAACCAACGATGCCCATAATACCTACCACAACCAACTGGACGCCCACAATACCTACCACAACCAACCGGATGCCTACAATACCCACCACAACCAACTGGACGTCCACACCACCCACCACAATCAACTGGACGTCCAAACCACCCACCACAATCAACTGGATGCCCACAATACCCACCAGAACCACCTGGATGCCCACAATACCCACCACAACCAACTGGACGACCACATCAACCACCACAACCACCTGGACGACCACACCAACCACCACAACCACCTGGACGCCAACAATACCCACCACAACCAAGTGGATGCCCACAATGTCCACCACAACCAAGTGGACGCCTACACCACCCACCAGAACCAACTGGACACCCATACCACCCACCACAACCACCTGGACGCCCACACCACCCACCACCACCACCTGGACGCTTACACTACCCACCACAACTAACTGGACGACCACAACACCCACCACAACCAACTAGACGCCCATACCACCCACCACAACCAACTGGACGATCACACCACCCACCACCACCACCTGGATGCTTACACCATCCACCACAACCACCTGGACGCCTACATCACCCACTACAACCAATTGGATGCCCATGATACCCACTATAACCACCTGGATGCCTACACCACCCACTACAGTCAACTGGATGACCACACCACCCACCACAACGAACTGGACGACCATACCACCCACCACAACCAACTGGACGACCACACCGCCCACCACAACCAACTGGACGCCCACAATACCCGCCAAAACGAACTGGACACCCACAATACCCACCACAACCAACTGGACGCCAGCAATACCCACCACAACCAACTGGACGACCACACCACACACTACAACCAACTGAACGACCACACTACCCACCACAACCAACTGGAAGCCCACACCACCCACCACAGCCAACTGGACGACCACACCACCAACCACAACCAACTGGATGCCTACACCACCTGGAGACCCACACCAACCACCACAGCCACCTGGACGACCACACTACCCACCACAACCAACTGAATGCCCACACCACCTGGAGACCCACACCAGCCACCAAAACCACCTGGACGACCACACCACCCACCACAACCAACTGGATGCCCACACCACCCACCACAACCAACTGGACGCCCACAATACCTACCACAACCAACTGTGACCATAATACCTACCACAACCAACTGGATGCCCACACCACCCACCACAACCAACTGGATGACCACAATACCTACCACAACCAACTGGACGATCACACCACCCACCACAACTAACTGGATGACTACAATACTTAACCCAACCAACTGGACGCCCACACCAACCACCATAGCCAACTGGACAACCACACCGCCCACCACAACCAACTGGACACCCACACCACCCACCACAACCAACTGGATGCCTACACCACCCACCACAACCAACTGGACGCCCACACCAACCACTACAATCAACTGGACGACCACACCACCCACCACAACCAACTACATGCCCACACCACCCACTACAATCAACTGGACAACCACACCACCCACCACAACCAACTGGATGCCCACACCACCTGGAGACCCACACCAACCACCACAACCACCTGGACTGGTCGACCACACCACCCACCACAACCAACTGGATGCCCACACCACCCACCACAACCAACTGGATGCCCACAATACCTACCACAACCAACTGAACAAACATAATACCTACCACAACCAACTGGATGCCCACACCACCCACCACAACCAACTGGACAACCACAATACCTACCACAACCAACTGGACAAACATAATACCTACAACAACCAACTGGACACCCACCACAACCGGACAATCACACCATCCACCACAACCAACTGGACGACTACAATACCTACCCTAACCAACTGGACGCCCACACCACCCACCACAACCAACTGGACACCCACAACACCCACCACAACCAACTGGATGCTCACAATAACCACCACAACCAACTAGATGCCTAAACCACTCACCACAACCAACTGGACACCCACACTACCCACCACAACCAACTGGATGCCCACAATACCTACCATGACCAACTGGATGCCCACACCACCCATCACAACCAACTCGATGCCCACAATACCTGCCACAACCCCCCTGGACACCCACTACACCCAGTAGGTAAAACCATTCTTGAACATTTACATCAGTGATCAAACTCCACATTTGAAACCATTTGAGAACATTTACATCAGTGATCAAATTCCACATATGAAACCATTTAAGAACGTGGACATCAGTGATCAAACCCCACATCTGAAACCATATAAGAACATTTACACGGCAGCAAAAAAACAAAAACAAAACGCCCACTTATTCATTCAACAAATTTTAAAATGATTTTGAATGTTCTCTTGGATGTTATGTAGTTTGATTTTGGAGCAGTCAGAATCTATGAATGAGCACTTTTCTTTCTCCTCTAACAGAATGGAGGTACGCATTCTATTCATCTTGTCAGGTGTGGCCTCATATTTCCCATCAAAATTGGAATGATTATGAACTTAGCCTAAGACATCCCATAAAGAAATGCTGGCTCTAGTGGTCTTATGAGTCTCTTTTTCTCATACTACCCACAAGCTTTCACATATATTCAGGTTCACTTTTGCCTACTTGTATGTACCCAGTTTTCCTAAAGTCAATCATCATTATGACCTGACTTCCATACTATTTCCCTATCAAAGCTTCCATTACTTTGATTTCCTTCCAAAATCATAGTGCAACAGAATATTTGCTCATCAAGACCCCACTAATTTTAGTAGTAGTATTCTAAAGAATATGAACATCTGCATCTTTCTCCATATCTGTCTTTAAAACAGCACGCAAGGTAAGATAAGTCTACCATATGCTCATATGCTATACTCTCTTCATTGCCTCTTGGTATCCTTTCATAGAGCTAATCACTTATAACAACCTCCACTAAAAAGCAGATATGATACTTTATACAGTTTCATAACTGCATAAAGTTCATATCTTAGTCCCTCAAAACATTTCACACTTCAGAATTTGTGTGTACACACCCTATCTTCAGTGTTTTACTGTATAAATTATGTAAACTTAGCATCCATTCATGTTTTCTTTACCATATACAGTAAAACTTCTATCATTCATAATTTGCAGGAAGGAAATGTTCTTAGCAACTTTTGTTTATAAACTTTCATTACTAGCCTTCAATCAGAAAAAAATGAATAATAAAAAATGTGAAAAATATATCAAATCAAGCATGCACAATGCCAGAGCAATTAATGTACTTACCACAAGGTGTTTTGTGGCACTGATGATTATCTATTGTCTCCTGTGTGCTTTCTGGCACAGTGCTTTTGATCTTATATATGTCAGATCCCTGGGGATAGGAGAGAAAGAATATTTCCCACGCATTCCTCACGTGTTGTAGAAGGCGACTATAGGGGACAGGAGCGGGGGGCTAGAAACCCTCCCCTCCTTGTATTTTAACTTTCTAAAAGGGGAAACAGAAGAATGAGTCCCGCGGGGAGTGCTCATCCTCCTCGAAGGCTCAGATTGGGGTGTCTAAATGTGTGTGGATGTAACCAAGAGGAGAAAAAAGGAGAGATAGGTGGTATGTTTGAGGAAAGGAACCTAAATGTTTTGGCTCTGAGTGAAACGAAGCTCAAGGGTAAAGGGGAAGAGTGATTTGGGAATGTCTTGGGAGTAAAGTCAGGGGTTAGTGAGAGGACAAGAGCAAAGGAAGGAATAGCACTACTCATGAAACAGGAGTGGTGGGAGTATGTGATAGTGTAAGAAAGTAAACTCTAGATTGATATGGGTAAAACTAAAAGTGCATGGAGAGAGATGGGTGATTATTGGTGCATATGCACCTGGGCATGAGAAGAAAGATCATGAGAGACAAGTGTTTTGGGAGCATCTGAGTGAGTGTGTTAGTAGTTTTGATACACGAGACCGGGTTATAGTGATGGGTGATTTGAATGCAAAGGTGAATAATGTGGCAGTTGAGCGAATAACTGGTGTACATGGGGTGTTCAGTGTTGCAAATGGAAATGGTGAAGAACTTGTAGATTTATGTGCTGAAAAAGGACTGGTGATTGGGAATACCTGGTTTAAAAGGAGAGATATACATAAGTATACGTATGTAAGTAGGAGAGATGGCCAGAGAGTGTTATTGGATTACGTGTTAATTGGTAGGTGCGCGAAAGGGAGACTTTTGGATGTTAATGCGCTGAGAGGTGCAACTGGAGGGATGTCTGATCACTATCTTGTGGAGGAGAAGGTGAATATTTGTAGAGGTTTTCAGAAAAGAAGAGAGAATGTTGGAGTGAAAAGAGTGGTGAAAGTAAGTGAGCTTGGGAAGGAGACTTGTGTGAGGAAGTACCAGGAGAGACTGAGTACAGAATGGAAAAAGGTGAGAGCAAAGGAGGCAAGGGGAGTGGGGGAGGAATGGGATGTACCTAGGGGAGCAGTGATGGCTTCCGCAAAAGATGCTTGTGGCATGAGAAGCGTGGGAGGTGGACAGATTAGAAAGGGTAGTGAGTGGTGGGATGAAGTAAGATTATTAGTGAAAGAGAAGAGAGAGGCATTTAGACAATTTTTGCAGGGAAATAATGCAAATGAGTGGGAGATGTATAAAAGAAAGAGGCAGGAGGTCAAGAGAAAGGTGCAAGAGGTGAAAAGAGGGCAAATGAGAGTTGGAGTGAGAGAGTATCATTAAATTTTAGGGAGAAAAAAGATGTTTTGGAAGGAGGTAAATAAAGTGCATAAGACGAGGGAACAAATGGGAACTTCAGTGAAGGGGGCTAATGGGAAAGTGATAACAAGTAGTGGTGATGTGAGAAGGAGAAGGAGTGAGTATTTTGAAGGTTTGTTGAATGTGTTTGATGATAGAGTGGCAGATATAGGGTGTTTTGGTCGAGGTGGTATGCAAAGTGAGAGGGTTAGGGAGAATGATTTAGTAAACAGAGAAGAGGTAGTAAAAGCTTTGTGGAAGATGAAAGCCAGCAAGGCAACAGGTTTGGATGGTATTGCAGTGGAATTTATTAAAAAAGGGGGTGACTGTATTGTTGACTAGTTGGTAAAGTTATTTAATGTATGTATGATTCATGGTGAGGTGCCTGAGGATTGGCAGAATGCTTGTACAGTGCCATTGTACAAAGGCAAAGGGGATAAGAGTGAGTGCTCAAATTACAGAGGTATAAGTTTGTTGAGTGTTCCTGGGAAATTATGTGGGAGGGTATTGATTGAGAGGGTGAAGGCATGTACAGAGCATCAGATTGGGGAAGAGCAGTGTGGTTTCAGAAGTGGTAGAGGATGTGTGGATCAGGTGTTTGCTTTGAAGAATGTATGTGAGAAATACTTAGAAAAGCAAATGGATTTGTATGTAGCATTTATGGATCTGGAGAAGGCATATGAGAGAGTTGATAGAGATGCTCTGTGGAAGGTATTAAGAATATATGGTGTAGGAGGCAAGTTGTCAGAGGCAGTGAAAAGTTTTTATCGAGAATAAGGCATGTGTACGTGTAGGAAGAGAGGAAAGTGGTTGGTTCTCAGTGAATGTAGGTTTGCGACAGGGGTATGTGATGTCTCCATGGTTGTTTAATTTGTTTATGGACGGGGTTGTTAGGGAGGTGAATGCAAAGAGTTTTGGAAAGGGGGCAAGTATGCAGTCTGTTGTGGATGAGAGAGCTTGGGAGGTGAGTCAGTTGTTCGCTGATGATACAGCACTGGTGGCTGATTCATGTGAGAAACTGCAGAGGCTGGTGACTGAGTTTGGTAAAGTGTGTGAAAGAAGAAAGCTGAGAGTACATGTGAATAAGAGCAAGGTTATTAGGTACAGTAGGGTAGAGGGTCAAGTCAATTGGGAGGTAAGTTTGAATGGAGAAAAACTGGAGGAAGTGAAGTGTTTTAGATATCTGGGAGTGGATTTGGCAGCGGATGGAACCATGGAAGTGGAAGTGAGTCATAGGGTGGGGGAGGGGGTGAAAATTCTGGGAGCGTTGAAGAATGTGTGGAAGTCGAGAACATTATCTTGGAAAGCAAAATTGGATATGTTTGAAGAAATAGTGGTTCCAACAATGTTATATGGTTGCGAGGCGTGGGCTATGGATAGAGTTGTGTGCAGGAGGGTGGAGGTGCTAGAAATGAGATGTTTGAGGACAATATGTGGTGTGAGGTGGTTTGATTGAGTAAGTAACAATAGAGTAAGAGAGATGTGTGGTAATAAAAAGTGTGTGGTTGAGAGAGCAGAGGAGGGTGTTTTGAAATGGTTTGGTCACATAGAGAGAATGAGTGAGGAAAGATTGACCAAGAGGATATATGTGTTAGAGGTGGAGGGAACAAGGAGAAGTGGGAGACGAAATTGGAGGTGGAAAGATGGAGTGAAGAAGATTTTGAGTGATTGGGGCCTGAACATGCAGGAGGGTGAAAGGAGTGCAAGGAATAGAGAGAATTGGAACGATGTGGTATACCGGGGTCAACGTGCCGTCAATGGATTGAACCAGGGCATGTGAAGCGTCTGGGGTAAACCATGGAAAGTTCTGTGGGGCCTGGATGTGCAAAGGGAGCTGTGGTCTCGGTGCATTATTACATGACAGCTAGAGACTGAGTGTGAACGAATGTGGCCTCTGTTGTCTTTTCCTAGCGCTACCTCGCACACATGAGGGGGAGGGGGTTGTTATTTCATGTGTGGCGAGGTGGCGATGGGAATGAATAAAGGCAGACGGTATGTATTATGTACATTTGTATATATGTATACGTCTGTGTGTGTGTATATATATATATGTACACGTTGAGATGTATAGGTATGTATATTTGCGTGTGTGGACGTGTATGTATATACATGTGTATGTGGGTGGGTTGGGCCATTCTTTCGTCTGTTTCCTTGCACTACCTCACTAATGTGTGAGACAGCGACAAAGCAAAATAAAATAAAACAACTCTATCCATAGCCCACCCCTCACAACCATACAACATTGTTGGAACCACTATTCCTTCAAACATACCCACCTTTGCTCTCCGAGATAGTGTTCTCGACTTCCACACATTCTTCAAGGCTCCCAGAATTTTTGCCCCCTCCCCCACCCTATGATTCACTTCCGCTTCCATGGTTCCATCCGCTGCCAAATCCACTCCCAGATATCTAAAACACTTCACTTCCTCCAGTTTTTCTCCATTCAAACTTACCTGGATTAGTATTATCAACAGTGGTCTCTTTCACACATTGTCAGCAATTTCCTGTCAGATTCTCAAAGCCTTCTATGTCTCACAAGAAGTGCAAGAGAAAAGATACAAACCTTAAAAAGATGAAGCTGTGCATGAGAATGGCTAAGGGTGAATTCATGGATGAACTTATTTGATTACATATATCCATGTTCCCTCTTTGCAAAACATGTACAGATATGTAAAATATCTTAAAATATTACAATTTCTGAATTACCTATCTAATGGGGAGGGGAAGAAAGAATTCTACCTCCATATTCCCTGTGTGTCATAGAAGGTAACTAATGGGGGTGAGAATGGAAACTGGAAACCCTTCCCTTCTTGTATTTCAGTTTCTAAAAGATGTAACAGAAGGAGCTGAGCAGGGAGTGCTCATCCTCCTTGAAGGCTCAGGATGCAGTGTTTAAATGTGTATTGATGTAACCGAGAAGAGACAAGAGATACATAGTATATTTGAGGAAAGAAACCTGCAGGTTCTGCCCCTGAGTGAAACAAAGCTCATGGGTAAAGGGGAAGATTGATTTGGAAATGTCTTCAAGAGTAAAGTCAGGGGTTGGTAAGAGGACAAGAGCTAAGGAAGGAGTAGCACTACTACTGAAAGGAATTCTGGTATTGTGTGATAAGTGTAAGGAGGTGAATTCTAGATTGATGGTGCAAAGATGGGTGATTGTTAGTGGTATATGCACTGGCTATGAGAAGAAGATCTTGAAAGGCAAGTGTTTTGGGAGCATCTGAGTAGTGTGTCAGTAGTTTTGATCAGAGACTGGGTATAGAGATGGGTGATTTGATGCAAAGGTGAGATAATTGGCAGTTGAGCGAATAAATGGGGGCATGGTACATTGATGTGGATGGCTTCAGTTGTGGCAAAATAGGAAATGGTGTAGACTTGTAGATTTATGTGCTGAAAAAGGACTGGTGATTGGGAATACCTGGTTTAAAAAGAAGGACATACATAAGTATACCTATGTAGATAGGAGAGATGGCCAGAGAGTGTATTGGATTACTTTAATTGGTAGGTGGCGAAAGAGACTTTTGGATGTTAAATCGCTGAGAGGTGCAACTGGAGGGATGTCTGATCACTATCTTGTGGAGGAGAAGGTGAATATTTGTAGAGGTTTTCAGAAAAGAAGAGAGAATGTTGGAGTGAAAAGAGTGGTGAAAGTAAGTGAGCTTGGGAAGGAGACTTGTGTGAGGAAGTACCAGGAGAGACTGAGTACAGAATGGAAAAAGGTGAGAGCAAAGGAGGCAAGGGGAGTGGGGGAGGAATGGGATGTACCTAGGGGAGCAGTGATGGCTTCCGCAAAAGATGCTTGTGGCATGAGAAGCGTGGGAGGTGGACAGATTAGAAAGGGTAGTGAGTGGTGGGATGAAGTAAGATTATTAGTGAAAGAGAAGAGAGAGGCATTTAGACAATTTTTGCAGGGAAATAATGCAAATGAGTGGGAGATGTATAAAAGAAAGAGGCAGGAGGTCAAGAGAAAGGTGCAAGAGGTGAAAAGAGGGCAAATGAGAGTTGGAGTGAGAGAGTATCATTAAATTTTAGGGAGAAAAAAGATGTTTTGGAAGGAGGTAAATAAAGTGCATAAGACGAGGGAACAAATGGGAACTTCAGTGAAGGGGGCTAATGGGAAAGTGATAACAAGTAGTGGTGATGTGAGAAGGAGAAGGAGTGAGTATTTTGAAGGTTTGTTGAATGTGTTTGATGATAGAGTGGCAGATATAGGGTGTTTTGGTCGAGGTGGTATGCAAAGTGAGAGGGTTAGGGAGAATGATTTAGTAAACAGAGAAGAGGTAGTAAAAGCTTTGTGGAAGATGAAAGCCAGCAAGGCAACAGGTTTGGATGGTATTGCAGTGGAATTTATTAAAAAAGGGGGTGACTGTATTGTTGACTAGTTGGTAAAGTTATTTAATGTATGTATGATTCATGGTGAGGTGCCTGAGGATTGGCAGAATGCTTGTACAGTGCCATTGTACAAAGGCAAAGGGGATAAGAGTGAGTGCTCAAATTACAGAGGTATAAGTTTGTTGAGTGTTCCTGGGAAATTATGTGGGAGGGTATTGATTGAGAGGGTGAAGGCATGTACAGAGCATCAGATTGGGGAAGAGCAGTGTGGTTTCAGAAGTGGTAGAGGATGTGTGGATCAGGTGTTTGCTTTGAAGAATGTATGTGAGAAATACTTAGAAAAGCAAATGGATTTGTATGTAGCATTTATGGATCTGGAGAAGGCATATGAGAGAGTTGATAGAGATGCTCTGTGGAAGGTATTAAGAATATATGGTGTAGGAGGCAAGTTGTCAGAGGCAGTGAAAAGTTTTTATCGAGAATAAGGCATGTGTACGTGTAGGAAGAGAGGAAAGTGGTTGGTTCTCAGTGAATGTAGGTTTGCGACAGGGGTATGTGATGTCTCCATGGTTGTTTAATTTGTTTATGGACGGGGTTGTTAGGGAGGTGAATGCAAAGAGTTTTGGAAAGGGGGCAAGTATGCAGTCTGTTGTGGATGAGAGAGCTTGGGAGGTGAGTCAGTTGTTCGCTGATGATACAGCACTGGTGGCTGATTCATGTGAGAAACTGCAGAGGCTGGTGACTGAGTTTGGTAAAGTGTGTGAAAGAAGAAAGCTGAGAGTACATGTGAATAAGAGCAAGGTTATTAGGTACAGTAGGGTAGAGGGTCAAGTCAATTGGGAGGTAAGTTTGAATGGAGAAAAACTGGAGGAAGTGAAGTGTTTTAGATATCTGGGAGTGGATTTGGCAGCGGATGGAACCATGGAAGTGGAAGTGAGTCATAGGGTGGGGGAGGGGGTGAAAATTCTGGGAGCGTTGAAGAATGTGTGGAAGTCGAGAACATTATCTTGGAAAGCAAAATTGGATATGTTTGAAGAAATAGTGGTTCCAACAATGTTATATGGTTGCGAGGCGTGGGCTATGGATAGAGTTGTGTGCAGGAGGGTGGAGGTGCTAGAAATGAGATGTTTGAGGACAATATGTGGTGTGAGGTGGTTTGATTGAGTAAGTAACAATAGAGTAAGAGAGATGTGTGGTAATAAAAAGTGTGTGGTTGAGAGAGCAGAGGAGGGTGTTTTGAAATGGTTTGGTCACATAGAGAGAATGAGTGAGGAAAGATTGACCAAGAGGATATATGTGTTAGAGGTGGAGGGAACAAGGAGAAGTGGGAGACGAAATTGGAGGTGGAAAGATGGAGTGAAGATTTTGAGTGATTGGGGCCTGAACATGCAGGAGGGTGAAAGGAGTGCAAGGAATAGAGAGAATTGGAACGATGTGGTATACCGGGGTCAACGTGCCGTCAATGGATTGAACCAGGGCATGTGAAGCGTCTGGGGTAAACCATGGAAAGTTCTGTGGGGCCTGGATGTGCAAAGGGAGCTGTGGTCTCGGTGCATTATTACATGACAGCTAGAGACTGAGTGTGAACGAATGTGGCCTCTGTTGTCTTTTCCTAGCGCTACCTCGCACACATGAGGGGGAGGGGGTTGTTATTTCATGTGTGGCGAGGTGGCGATGGGAATGAATAAAGGCAGACGGTATGTATTATGTACATTTGTATATATGTATACGTCTGTGTGTGTGTATATATATATATGTACACGTTGAGATGTATAGGTATGTATATTTGCGTGTGTGGACGTGTATGTATATACATGTGTATGTGGGTGGGTTGGGCCATTCTTTCGTCTGTTTCCTTGCACTACCTCACTAATGTGTGAGACAGCGACAAAGCAAAATAAAATAAAACAACTCTATCCATAGCCCACCCCTCACAACCATACAACATTGTTGGAACCACTATTCCTTCAAACATACCCACCTTTGCTCTCCGAGATAGTGTTCTCGACTTCCACACATTCTTCAAGGCTCCCAGAATTTTTGCCCCCTCCCCCACCCTATGATTCACTTCCGCTTCCATGGTTCCATCCGCTGCCAAATCCACTCCCAGATATCTAAAACACTTCACTTCCTCCAGTTTTTCTCCATTCAAACTTACCTGGATTAGTATTATCAACAGTGGTCTCTTTCACACATTGTCAGCAATTTCCTGTCAGATTCTCAAAGCCTTCTATGTCTCACAAGAAGTGCAAGAGAAAAGATACAAACCTTAAAAAGATGAAGCTGTGCATGAGAATGGCTAAGGGTGAATTCATGGATGAACTTATTTGATTACATATATCCATGTTCCCTCTTTGCAAAACATGTACAGATATGTAAAATATCTTAAAATATTACAATTTCTGAATTACCTATCTAATGGGGAGGGGAAGAAAGAATTCTACCTCCATATTCCCTGTGTGTCATAGAAGGTAACTAATGGGGGTGAGAATGGAAACTGGAAACCCTTCCCTTCTTGTATTTCAGTTTCTAAAAGATGTAACAGAAGGAGCTGAGCAGGGAGTGCTCATCCTCCTTGAAGGCTCAGGATGCAGTGTTTAAATGTGTATTGATGTAACCGAGAAGAGACAAGAGATACATAGTATATTTGAGGAAAGAAACCTGCAGGTTCTGCCCCTGAGTGAAACAAAGCTCATGGGTAAAGGGGAAGATTGATTTGGAAATGTCTTCAAGAGTAAAGTCAGGGGTTGGTAAGAGGACAAGAGCTAAGGAAGGAGTAGCACTACTACTGAAGTAGGAATTCTGGTATTGTGTGAAACAGTGTAAGGAGGTGAATTCTAGATTGATGGTGCAAGATGGGTGATTGTTAGTGGTTATGCACTTGGCTATGAGAAGTAAGATTGTGAAAGGCAAGTGTTTTGGGAGCAGCTGAGCAAGTGTGTCAGCAGCTTTGATGCAAGCAATTGGGTATTAGAGATGGGTGATTTGTTGCAAAAGTGAGGGATGTGGCAGTTGAGGGGATAAATAGGGGGCATGAAGTATTCAGTATGATGAATGGAAATGAGGAACAACTTGCGGAGTTGTGCGCTGAAAAATGACTGGTAATTGGGTGTACCTGGTTTAAAAAGATGGACATACATAAGTATACCTATGTGAGATGGAAAGACGGTCATCAGGCATCACTGGATTACATATCAATTAGCAGGCATGTAAAAGACAGACTTTGGGATGTAAATGCCAAGAGGGTCAGCTGGTGGGATGTCTGATCACTACATGGTAAAGGCAAAGGTGAAAATATGCAGAGGTTTTAAAAAATGAGAAAACATTATCATTAAGAGGGTAATGAAAGTAAGTGAGCTTAGGAAAAGACACTTGTGTTAAGAAATACCAGGAGAAATAGAGTGTAGAAAGGCAAAAGGTGAGAGCAAATGAAGAGAGGGGAGTGAGTGAGGAATGGAGGGTATTAAGAGAAGCAATGGTGGCATGTATGAGTTACATGTAGTATGTAAAAGGGGGAAAAGGGGGGAGTTGGGCAGATTAGAAAGGGCAGAGAGTGATGGGATGAGGAGGTAAAGTTGCTATTGAAAAAGAAAAGGAAGGTGTTTGGGCTACAAGTAAACTTTAGAGAATATGATGCTTTGGAAGATGTTAATAATGTGCAAAAAACAAAGGAACAAACAGGAACAAAGGAGAAGGGGGCACAAGGGAAGTGATAATAAGCAGTGATGAAATGAGCAGGTGGCATGAGTATTTTGAAGGACTGATGAATGTATTTGGTGATAGGGTGGAAGATGTATGGCGTTTGGGTCAGGGTTGTATGCAAAGTGAGGGAGTCACGGAGAGTGGTTTGGTGAAGAGAGAAGAGGCACTGAAGGCCTTATATCTTATTATGAAATGAGGCAAAGCAGCTAGAGTGGATGGTATTGCTGTTGATTTCATTAAGAAGGGAAAGGGGGTGACTGTGTTGTTTTTTGGCTACTTAAGATTATCAGTATACGTATAGATCATGATATGGTGCCAAAGGATTGGCAGAATGCAAGTAAAGTGCCATTGTGTAAAGGTGAGGTGGATAAAGGCGAGTGTTCAAACTAGATAGGTATGAGTTTGTTGAATGTACCTGGTACATTATATGGATGGTTAGTGATTGAGATAGTGAAGGCATGTACGGAGATTAGATTAGGGAGGAATTGTATGGTTTCAGAGTAGTAGAGGATGCGTGAACCAGGTGTTTGCACTGAAGAATGTGTTTGAGAAGTAATTAAAGAAACAAATATCTTTGAATGCAGCAATCATGAATCTGGAGTAAGAACATGATGGGGTTAAAAGAAATGCTTTGTGGAAGGTCTTAAGAATATACGATGTGGGAGGAAAGCTGCTAGAAGCTGTCAAAAGTTTTTAATGCAAGTGATGAGTTGGAGAAGAGACTGTTCTGGGACAGGGGTGTGAGATGACACAATGGGTGTTTAAATTGTTTATGGATGGTGTGAAGGAGGAGGTAAATGCGAAAGTCTTGGAGAGAAGAGTAAGTATGCAGTCTGCAGGGGATGAAAGGTCCAGGGAAATGGGTTAGTTGTTGTTTGCTGATACAGCACTGGTGCCAGATTCAAGTTTGAAACTGCAGAAGTTGGTGACAATTTGGAAGGGTGTGTGAAGGGAGGAAGCTGAGAGTAAATGTAAATAAAAGTAAGGTTATTAGGTTTAGCAGATTTGAGGGAGAGGTTAGTTACGGTGTAAGTTTGAATTGAAAAAAATTGGAAGAATATTTGATACTTAGGAGTAGACATGGCAGTAAAGGGAATCATGTAAGTGGAAGTAAGTCATAGGATTGGTGAGAGGGTGAAGGTTCTGGGAGC
This sequence comes from Panulirus ornatus, assembly GCF_036320965.1. Lineage (NCBI taxonomy): Eukaryota > Metazoa > Arthropoda > Malacostraca > Decapoda > Palinuridae > Panulirus > Panulirus ornatus. Next base: position 466,564 of record NC_092244.1, on the reverse strand, counting down.
ACTGAAGAATGTGAGAAAAGAGAGATCATTATCTGGAAGGGTAAAAATGGATATGTTTGAAGGTATACTAGTCCCAACATTATCAGATGGATGCAAGGCATGAGCTATAGGCAAGACTGTGCAGTGGAGGGTGGGCATGTTGGAAATTAAATGTTTGAGGACAATATGTGATGGGAAGTGGTTTGATCTGGTAAATAATGAACTGCTATGAAAGAGTTTGGTCATAAAAAGAGTGTGGTTGAAAGAGCTGAAGAGGGTGTAAAGAAATGGTTTGGACCGAAAGAAAAATGCATGAGGAAAGGTTGGCAAAGAGGTGTGTGACAGAAGTAAGCAAGGAGAACAGGGAGATCAAATTGGAGATGGAAGGATGGAGTGAATTTAAGTGATCAGGGCCTGAACATGTGGGGAAGGTAAAAAGCATGAATAGGATATAGTGAACAGTAATGATTTGGTATACAGAGGTTGATGAGGTTAGTGGACTAAACCAAGAAATGTGAAGCATCCAGGGTAAACTATGGAAAGGTCTGTGGGGCCTGGCTGTGAATAGGGAGCAGTGCTTTCAGTGCATTACACATGATAGCTAGAGAATGGATGTAGCCTTTCTTCGTCTGTCTCTGCCGCTACCTTGCTAATGTAGGAAACGGCAATCAAACATGACAAAAAAATAACTTGCGTAAACAGAAACTTATGCATTTTGGATAACAGAGGTGCCAATACTTGTTTCAATCTATGTAATTTCACCATTTACTAGGTTACCCAACTAGCTTTTCCAATAGTCATATCATATGCATGAACTGACTTATTGCACAAAATAGACTGATGTGAGTGAACACATTTCTAAATGAGAGAACACACCGTACCTAAACTATAGAAAGATCATGATTGATACACACTAAATCTACACACTAAATCCACTATCATGAAATGAAAAAGAAAAAACATACAGGATAATATGGAGTGTGGGGATGTGTGGCAGACCCTATCAAGTGGTGATGCATAAAGACTGACAACAAATAAATAAATATACAAGAATGGATAACCTTTCTAAAACCACAATAACACTATGTGTGACCATCTACTCTCAGGAGATACTTTGTTAAACAAGAAAAATCTTTATCATTAAACAGTAAACCACAACAACCAAGGATATATAACAGACAGTTTCTGTAGTACAAAATGACCATACTAAGCCAACTGTGAGACTATAACAATAATAGGTATATATATATATATATATATATATATATATATATATATATATATATATTTTTTTTTTTTTGTCGCTGTCTCCCGCGTTTGCGAGGTAGCGCAAGGAAACAGACGAAAGAAATGGCCCAACCCACCCCCATACACATGTATATACATACGTCCACACACGCAAATATACATACCTACACAGCTTTCCATGGTTTACCCCAGACGCTTCACATGCCTTGATTCAATCCACTGACAGCACGTCAACCCCGGTATACCACATCGCTCCAATTCACTCTATTCCTTGCCCTCCTTTCACCCTCCTGCATGTTCAGGCCCCGATCACACAAAATCTTTTTCACTCCATCTTTCCACCTCCAATTTGGTCTCCCTCTTCTCCTCGTTCCCTCCACCTCCGACACATATATTCTCTTGGTCAATCTTTCCTCACTCATTCTCTCCATGTGCCCGAACCATTTCAAAACACCCTCTTCTGCTCTCTCAACCACGCTCTTTTTATTTCCACACATCTCTCTTACCCTTCCGTTACTTACTCGATCAAACCACCTCACACCACACATTGTCCTCAGACATCTCATTTCTAGCACATCCATCCTCCTGCGCACAACTCTATCCATAGCCCACACCTCGCAACCATACAACATTGTTGGAACCACTATTCCTTCAAACATACCCATTTTTGCTTTCCGAGATAATGTTCTCGACTTCCACACATTCTTCAAGGCTCCCAGAATTTTCGCCCCCTCCCCCACCCTATGATCCACTTCCGCTTCCATGGTTCCATCCGCTGCCAGATCCACTCCCAGATATCTAAAACACTTTACTTCCTCCAGTTTTTCTCCATTCAAACTCACCTCCCAATTGACTTGACCCTCAACCCTACTGTACCTAATAACCTTGCTCTTATTCACATTTACTCTTAACTTTCTTCTTTCACACACTTTACCAAACTCAGTCACCAGCTTCTGCAGTTTCTCACATGAATGAGCCACCAGCGCTGTATCATCAGCGAACAACAACTGACTCAATTCCCAAGCTCTCTCATCCCCAACAGACTTCATACTTGCCCCTCTTTCCAAAACTCTTGCATTCACCTCCCTAACAACCCCATCCATAAACAAATTAAACAACCATGGAGACATCACACACCCCTGCCGCAAACCTACATATATATATATATATATATATATATATATATATATATATATATATATATTTTTTTTTTTTTTTTTTTTTTTTTTATACTTTGTCGCTGTCTCCCGCGTTTGCGAGGTAGCGCAAGGAAACAGACGAAAGAAATGGCCCAACCCCCCCCCCCCATACACATGTACATACACACGTCCACACACGCAAATATACATACCTACACAGCTTTCCATGGTTTACCCCAGACGCTTCACATGCCTTGCTTCAATCCACTGACAGCACGTCAACCCCTGTATACCACATGACTCCAATTCACTCTATTTCTTGCCCTCCTTTCACCCTCCTGCATGTTCAGGCCCCGATCACACAAAATCTTTTTCACTCCATCTTTCCACCTCCAATTTGGTCTCCCTCTTCTCCTCGTTCCCTCCACCTCCGACACATATATCCTCTTGGTCAATCTCTCCTCACTCATTCTCTCCATGTGCCCAAACCATTTCAAAACACCCTCTTCTGCTCTCTCAACCACGCTCTTTTTATTTCCACACATCTCTCTTACCCTTACGTTACTTACTCGATCAAACCACCTCACACCACACATTGTCCTCAAACATCTCATTTCCAGCACATCCATCCTCCTGCGCACATCTCTATCCATAGCCCACGCCTCGCAACCATACAACATTGTTGGAACCACTATTCCCTCAAACATACCCATTTTTGCTTTCCGAGATAGTGTTCTCGACTTCCACACATTTTTCAAGGCTCCCAAAATTTTCGCCCCCTCCCCCACCCTATGATCCACTTCCGCTTCCATGGTTCCATCCGCTGACAGATCCACTCCCAGATATCTAAAACACTTCACTTCCTCCAGTTTTTCTCCATTCAAACTCACCTCCCAATTGACTTGACCCTCACCCCTACTGTACCTAATAACCTTGCTCTTATTCACATTTACTCTCAACTTTCTTCTTCCACACACTTTACCAAACTCAGTCACCAGCTTCTGCAGTTTCTCACATGAATCAGCCACCAGCGCTGTATCATCAGCGAACAACAACTGACTCACTTCCCAAGCTCTCTCATCCCCAACAGACTTCATACTTGCCCCTCTTTCCAGGACTCTTGCATTTACCTCCCTTACAACCCCATCCATAAACAAATTAAACAACCATGGAGACATCACACACCCCTGCCGCAAACCTACATTCACTGAGAACCAATCACTTTCCTCTCTTCCTACACGTACACATGCCTTACATCCTCGATAAAAACTTTTCACTGCTTCTAACAACTTTCCTCCCACACCATATATTCTTAATACCTTCCACAGAGCATCTCTATCAACTCTATCATATGCCTTCTCCAGATCCATAAATGCTACATACAAATCCATTTGCTTTTCTAAGTATTTCTCACATACATTCTTCAAAGCAAACACCTGATCCACACATCCTCTACCACTTCTGAAACCACACTGCTCTTCCCCAATCTGATGCTCTGTACATGCCTTCACCCTCTCAATCAATACCCTCCCATATAATTTACCAGGAATACTCAACAAACTTATACCTCTGTAATTTGAGCACTCACTCTTATCCCCTTTGCCTTTGTACAATGGCACTATGCACGCATTCCGCCAATCCTCAGGCACCTCACCATGAGTCATACATACATTAAATAACCTTACCAACCAGTCAACAATACAGTCACCCCCTTTCTTAATAAATTCCACTGCAATACCATCCAAACCTGCTGCCTTGCCGGCTTTCATCTTCCGCAAAGCTTTTACTACCTCTTCTCTGTTTACCAAATCATTTTCCCTAACCCTCTCACTTTGCACACCACCTCGACCAAAACACCCTATATCTGCCACTCTGTCATCAGACACATTCAACAAACCTTCAAAATACTCATTCCATCTCCTTCTCACATCACCGCTACTTGTTATCACCTCCCCATTTACGCCCTTCACTGAAGTTCCCATTTGCTCCCTTGTCTTACGCACCCTATTTACCTCCTTCCAGAACATCTTTTTATTTTCCCTAAAATTTACTGATAGTCTCTCACCCCAACTCTCATTTGCCCTTTTTTTCACCTCTTGCACCTTTCTCTTGACCTCCTGTCTCTTTCTTTTATACTTCTCCCACTCAATTGCATTTTTTCCCTGCAAAAAATATATATATATATATATATATATTTTTTTTATACTTTGTCGCTGTCTCCCGCGTTTGCGAGGTAGCGCAAGGAAACAGACGAAAGAAATGGCCCAACCCCCCCCCCATACACATGTATATACATACGTCCACACACGCAAATATACATACCTACACAGCTTTCCATGGTTTTCCCCAGACGCTTCACATGCCTTGATTCAATCCACTGACAGCACGTCAACCCCGGTATACCACATCGCTCCAATTCACTCTATTCCTTGCCCTCCTTTCACCCTCCTGCATGTTCAGGCCCCGATCACACAAAATCTTTTTCACTCCATCTTTCCACCTCCAATTTGGTCTCCCTCTTCTCCTCGTTCCCTCCACCTCCGACACATATATCCTCTTGGTCAATCTTTCCTTACTCATTCTCTCCATGTGCCCAAACCACTTCAAAACACCCTCTTCTGCTCTCTCAACCACGCTCTTTTTATTTCCACACATCTCTCTTACCCTTACGTTACTCACTCGATCAAACCACCTCACACCACACATTGTCCTCAAACATCTCATTTCCAGCACATCCATCCTCCTGCGCACAACTCTATCCATAGCCCATGCCTCGCAACCATACAACATTGTTGGAACCACTATTCCTTCAAACATACCCATTTTTGCTTTCCGAGATAATGTTCTCGACTTCCACACATTCTTCAAGGCCCCCAGAATTTTCGCCCCCTCCCCCACCCTATGATCCACTTCCGCTTCCATGGTTCCATCCGCTGACAGATCCACTCCCAGATATCTAAAACACTTCACTTCCTCCAGTTTTTCTCCATTCAAACTCACCTCCCAATTGACTTGACCCTCAACCCTACTGTACCTAATAACCTTGCTCTTATTCACATTTACTCTTAACTTTCTTCTTCCACACACTTTACCAAGCTCAGTCACCAGCTTCTGCAGTTTCTCACATGAATCAGCCACCAGCGCTGTATCATCAGCGAACAACAACTGACTCACTTCCCAAGCTCTCTCATCCCCAACAGACTTCATACTTGTCCCTCTTTCCAAAACTCTTGCATTTACCTCCCTAACAACCCCATCCATAAACAAATTAAACAACCATGGAGACATCACACACCCCTGCCGCAAACCTACATTCACTGAGAACCAATCACTTTCCTCTCTTCCTACACGTACACATGCCTTACATCCTCGATAAAAACTTTTCACTGCTTCTAACAACTTTCCTCCCACACCATATATTCTTAATACCTTCCACAGAGCATCTCTATCAACTCTATCATATGCCTTCTCCAGATCCATAAATGCTACATACAAATCCATTTGCTTTTCTAAGTATTTCTCACATACATTCTTCAAAGCAAACACCTGATCCACACATCCTCTACCACTTCTGAAACCACACTGCTCTTCCCCAATACATATATACATATATATACATATACACACACATACACACACATACACATACATACACACATATACACACACACACACATACATATATATACATATGAAAAATGTAAGAAACAATTTAGTAAACTGAAACTTCTAGCTTGAAATGAAATGAAAAAATGAATGTCACATAATGGTTCAACCTCTGGCTATGGAAAAAGGAAATGTATAATTTATTTACACAAACGTCAATAGTAGTTCTCATCAATTTAACCACTGTATCAATTAGCTTCAATGTCTAAGCTACATTTTTTCCAATTTCACTATTTTCTTGTCAAAGCACCATGTATGAAAACTATCACTCCAGTAACACAACTATAAACATTTACTTCCCCTTTAAAAAAGTTCTGGGGAAGTCTGTCTCGATACACTGCGGGTCATTCTACCACCTGGCGAGGTTTGTGTTGCAATGGTTCTTGATTCACAAACGTAGTAGCATCACTGGTGGGCCAAGGTAGTTCCGTTGGCGAAGAGGAGCTCATGAAACATGTCGGAAAGCAATAGGTATATATAAACAAATATAAAATCAATTTAGGTGTTTTATTCTTTAAATAACATGGGATATCAAGGCTCAAAGCTCCCTGTCATACGTAAAACTTTACTAAGTCTATATTTCTAAGAATGTGTACAGTGATAACTATGGTTACATAGCATTTATGGTAATTACAAACCAGAATCACCAAAAACTTTATTATTATTAAGCCAAATAAAATTATGACAAAACTACTACATAATTATACAAATTTCAGCACTTTAAAAATATCTTTTTGAGAGTGGATGTATGCAGACAAAGGTGTTGTTTGCTCCAAAAGCTACTTCAAGAGAAGCAATTAAGTGTGAAAAGTAATCAATAATGTGTTAGGGAGATGTTAGTTTACTGAAGCTGCCATATTATAATGAATGAAAAAAGTAGTTTTTTGGCGCAAACGTATGTGAAGCAACAACAGTGATCTAGCAAGACAACAGGGAAAGGCAAGTACATGACCACTTGTAAAACCATTAACTAGACAGACAACTGTGAATGATGGTCTTGTGGTAGAGTACACTTGTTCTCAGATGACGCATGATGTGGATCCCAGAGCTGGAGTAATTAATGGCAAGTGAGGTGAAACAACTCTAACCTGGAGGCCACTGCATCTGTCGGCCACCCAAGACATGCAGGTGAAGGTGATAAACGCTCTGGGCTCCTTCCTGGCCATTGTTGACCACCAGCCTGAAGCCCTTGGACAATCCTTGCTCCTTGGCCACCTTGCTTGCCACCAGCATTAAATGTCCCATGAGCTGAACACAATACACATATTATAAACTTCTCCATATGAACTTGTACGGATATATATATTCATTATTTTTCTATTATATGTCGTTGCTGTCTCCTGCGTTAGCGAGGTAGCACAAGGAAACAGTTGAAAGAAATGGCCCAACCTATCCACATACACACGTATATACATACACATCTACACACGCACATATACATACCTATACATCTCAATGTATACATATATACAGACACACAGACATATACATATATACACATGTACATAATTCATACCGTCTGCCCTCATTCATTCCTGTAGCCACCCCGCCACACATGAAATGGCAGCCCCCTCCCCCCACATGTGCATGAGGTAGCACTAGGAAAAGACAACAAAGGCCACATTTGTTCACACTCACTCTCTAGCTGTCATGTATAATGCACCGAAACCACAGCTCCCTTTCCACATCCAGGCTCCACAAAACTTTCCAGGGTTTATCCCAGACACTTCACATGCCCTGGTTCAATCCAGTGACAGCAAGTTGACACTGGTATATCACATCGTTCCAATTCACTCTATTCCTTGCACGCCTTTCACCCTCCTGCATGTTCAAGCCCTGATCGCTCAAAATCCTTTTCACCCCATCCTTCCATCTCCAATCTGGTCTCCCACTTCTCCCTGTTCCCTCCACCTCTGACACATATATCCTCTCTGTCAATCTTTCCTCATTCATTCTCTCCATGTGAGTATACCACTTCAACACACCCTCTTCTGCTCTCTCAACCACACTCTTTTTATTACCACACCTCTCTTACCCTTTCATTACTTACTCGATCAAACCACCTCACACCACATAATGTCCTCAAACATTTCATTTCCAACACATCCACCCTCCTCCGTACAACCCTGAGTATAGCCCAGGCCTCGGCAACCATATAACATTGTTGGAACCACTATTCCTTCAAACATACCCATTTTTGCCTTTTGAAATAACGTTCGTGCCTTCCACACATTCTTCAACACTCCCAAATATATATATTTTTGTATATCTTTTTTATATATATTCGCCATTTCCCGCATCAGCGAGGAAGAGTTAAGAGCGGAGGACTGTGTCTTAAGAGGGAGTATCTTCACTTGGTCCCCTTCTCTGTTACTTCTTTTGGAAAATTAATAAAAGGGAGGGGAGGATTTCTAGCCCCCTGCTCCCTTCCCTTTTAGTCACCTACTATGACCCACAAGGAATACGTGGGAAGTATTCTTTCTCCCCTATACCCAGGGATAATACATATAAAAAGGTGAGTGTTTAAATCACAGAGGTATAAGTTTCTTGAGTATTCCTGGGAAACTGTATGGGAGGGTATTGATTGAGAGGGTCAAGGCATGTACAGATCATCAGATTGGGGAGGAGCAGTGTGGTTTCAGAAGTGGTAGATGATGTGTGGATCACGTGTTTGCTTTGAAGAATGTATGTGAGAAATACTTAGACAAAAAATGGATTTGTATATAGCATTTATGGATCTGGAGAAGGCATAAGACAGAGTTGATAGAGATCCTCTGTGGAAGGTATTAAGAGTATATGGTGTGGGAGGTAAGTTGCTAGAAGCAGTGAAAAGCTTTATCGAGGATGTAAGGCATGTGTATGAGCAGGAAGAGGGGAAAGTGATTGGTTCCCAGTGAATGTTGGTTTGCAGCAGGGATGTGTGATGTCTCCATGGTTGTTTAATTTGTTTATGGATGGGGTTGTTAGGGAGGTGAATGCAAGAGTTTTGGAGAGAGGGGCAAGTATGCAGTCTGTTGTGGATGAGAGGGCTTGGGAAGTGAAGCAGTAGTTGTTTGCTGATGATACAGCGGCTGGTGGCTGATTCAGGTGAGAAACTGCAGAAGCTGGTGACTGAGTTTGGTAAAGTGTGTGAAAGAAAGATGAGAGTAAATGAGCAAGGTTATTAGGTTCAGTAGGGTTGAGGGACAAGTAAAGTGAGAGGTAAGTTTGAATGGAGAAAAACTGAAAAAGTGAAATGTTTTAGATATCTGGGATAGGATTTGGCAGTGGATGGAACCATGGAAGCGGAAGTGAGTCACAGGTTGGGGGAGGGAGCGAAGGTTCTGGGATTGTTGAAGAATGTGTGGAAGGCGAGAACATTATCTCGGAAAGCAAAAATGGGAATGTTTGAAGGAATAGTGGTTCCAACAATGTTATATGGTTGTGAGGCATGGGAGAGAGATAGGGTTGTGTGGAGGAGGGTGGATGTGTTGGAAATGAGATGTTTGAGGACAATATGTGGTGTGAGGTAGTTTGATCGAGTAAGTAATGAAAGGGTAGGAGAGATGTGTGGAAATAAAGAGAAGGTGGTTGAGAGGGCAGAGAAGGGTGTATTGAAATGCTTGGTGACATGGAGAGAATGAGTGAGGAAAGATTGACAAAGAGGATATATATGTCAGAGGTGAAGGGAACAAGGAGAAGCGGAAGACAAAATTGGAGGTGAAGGATGGAGTGAAAAATATTCTGAGTGATCAGGGCCTGAACATACAGGAGGGTGAGAGGCATGCAAGGATTAGAATGAACTGGAACGATGTGGTATACTGGAATCGACACGCTGTCAATGGACTGAACCATGGCATGTGAAATGTCTGGGATAAACCATGGAAAGGTCTGTATGGCCTGGATATGGATAGGGATCTGTGGTTTCGGTGCATTACACAATACAGCAAAAGACTGTGAATGAATTTCACCTTTTTGTCTGTTTTCCTGGCTCTACCTTGCTGAAGCATGGGGTAGCAGTTTCCTGTGGGGCGGGGTAGTGCCAGGAATGGATGAAGGCAAGCAAGTATGAATATGTACATGTGTATATATGTGTAAGTCTGTATATGTATGTAAACGTGTATACGTTATGTATATGTATGTATAAGTGTATATGTTATGTATGTAAACGTGTATATGTTATGTATGTATATGTGTATATGTTATGTATATGTATGTATATGTGCATGTATGGGCGTTTATGCACATATATGTGTATATGAGTGACCGAGTTCGGTAAAGTGTGTGAAAGAAGAAAGTTGAGAGTAAATGTGAATAAGAGCAAGGTTATTAGGTACAGTAGGGTTGAGGGACAAGTCAATTGGGAGGTAAGTTTGAATGGAGAAAAACTGGAGGAAGTGAAGTGTTTTAGATATCTGGGAGTGGATTTGGCAGTGGATGGAACCACTGAAGCGGAAGTGAATCATAGGGTGGGGGAGGGGGCGAAAATTCTGGGAGCGTTGAAGAATGTGTGGAAGTTGAGAACATTATCTTGGAAAGCAAAAATGGGAATGTTTGAAGGAATAGTGGTTCCAACAATGTTATATGGTTGCGAGGCGTGGGCTATAGATAGAGTTGTGCGGAGGAGGGTGGATGTGCTGGATATGAGATGTTTGAGGACAATATGCGGTGTGAGGTGGTTTGATCGAGTAAGTAATAATAGGGTAAGAGAGATGTGTGGTAATAAAAAGAGTGTGGTTCAGAGAGCAGAAGAAGGTGTTTTAAAATTGTTTGGTCACATGGAGAGAATGGGTGAGGAAAGATTGACCAAGAGGATATATGTATCAGAGGTGGAGGGAACGAGAAGTGGGAGACCAAATTGGAGGAGGAAAGATGGAGTGAAAAAGATTTTGAGTGATTGGGGTCTGATCATGCAGGAGGGTGAAAGGCGTGCAAGGAATAAAGTGAATTGGAAATATGTGGTATACTAGCGTCGATGTGCTGTCAATGGAATGAACCATGGTGTGTGAAGTGTCTGGGGTAAACCATGGAAAGTTCTGTGTGGCCTGGATATGGAAAGGGAGCTGAGGTTTCATTGCATTATACATGACAGCTGGAGACTGAGTTTGAACAAATGTGGCCTTTGTTGTCTTTTCCTAGCGCTACCTCGCGCACATGCAGGGGAAGGGGGTTGTTATTTTATGTGTGGTGGGGTGGCGATGGGAATGAATAAAGGCAGACAGTATGAATTATGTAGATGTGTATATATGTATATGTCTGGGTGTGTATATATATATATGTATGCATTGAGATGTATAGATATGAATATTTGCATGTGTGGACGTGTATGTATACACATGTGTATGTGAGTGGGTTGGGCCATTCTTTCGTCTGTTTCCTTGCACTACCTTGCTAACGTGGGAGTTATTAATATATAATAAAAATAATAATAATAACAATAATAATAATACAATGAATTAATTTCCAGAGAGAGGAAAAAATCTAAGAGTGGGCAACACGTGCTCAAGGCAGGTGGAACATGGAACAAAGGGTGGCTGGTATGGGAAGGAGCTGGGTGGAATACAGACAAAATCAATGTTTTACATATAAGCTTCAACACTGGTTGCAAACAGATGGGCATTTAACAGTCCTCAAGGTTGCGGTGGGTGAGTAGGTTGGAAGGGTAATGAAGTGAAGGATGGATGGGGAAAGGCATCCCCAGGAAGTAAGTCTTGCCATATTGGAAAAGTTAGTTGTTTACACACATCATGATGTTGCATAACAAACAATAAAGTTATATGAATAGCAAAGACCTTGCTCATAAATTTAGTACACTATGAACCAATGTTTTGTTTTATTTAGCAATTACAGCTGACCAGCTGATGTTAATCGTGGCACATGTGACTTCTCTCCTTAGTCCCTCCCACCCACTCCCTCACTCCATACCCACTTAGCTCAAGCTCGGTCACAGCAAATTTGTAAGCTATATTTTTTTTCTCTTCAGAATAATATAAAATTTTGCTAGTGCTTTTAGAAGCATCTATAGTGAGTAGGGCACTCTGTAAGTGTGGAGTTATAATAGTTTCAGCATCACAGGCGGCAGTGTCTGCAAGCACATCCACCTTGATTCGCCAAAGGAAGTAATACTTAACACTTATTGGTGGACAAACAAATGCATTCATGTCTATAAATCAAATAAGAGCTTGGGAAGTGAGTCAGTTGTTGTTCGCTGATGATACAGCGCTGGTGGCTGATTCATGTGAGAAACTGCAGAAGCTGGTGACTGAGTTTGGTAAAGTGTGTGAAAGAAAGTTAAGAGTAAATGTGAATAAGAGCAAGGTTATTAGGTACAGTTGGGTTGAGGGCCAATTCAGTTGGGAGGTGAGTTTGAATGGAGAAAAACTGGAGGAAGTGAAGTGTTTTAGATATCTGGGAGTGGATCTGGCAGCGGATGGAACCATGGAAGCGGAAGTGGATCATAGGGTGGGGGAGGGGGCGAAAATTCTGGGAGCCTTGAAGAATGTGTGGAAGTCGAGAACATTATCTCGGAAAGCAAAAATGGGTATGTTTGAAGGAATAGTGGTTCCAACAATGTTGTATGGTTGCGAGGCGTGGACTATGGATAGAGTTGTGCGCAGGAGGATGGATGTGCTGGAAATGAGATGTTTGAGGACAATGTGTGGTTTGAGGTGGTTTGATCGAGTAAGTAATGTAAGGGTAAGAGAGATGTGTGGAAATAAAAAGAGTGTGGTTGATAGAGCAGAAGAGGGTGTTTTGAAATGGTTTGGTCACATGGAGAGAATGAGTGAGGAAAGATTGACCAAGAGGATATATGTGTCGGAGGTGGAGGGAATGAGGAGAAGAGGGAGACCAAATTGGAGGTGGAAAGATGGAGTGAAAAAGATTTTGCGTGATCGGGGCCTGAACATGCAGGAGGGTGAAAGGAGGGCAAAGAATAGAGTGAATTGGAGCGATGTGGTATACCGGGGTTGACGTGCTGTCAGTGGGTTGAATCAAGGCATGTGTATGGGGGTGGGTTGGGCCATTTCTTTTGTCTGTTTCCTTGCGCTACCTCGCAAAGGCGGGAGACAGCGCAAAAAAAAAAAAAAGAAAAAATTTTTTTTTTTAAAATATGGAATTATGGATTGCTTTTTATTAAGAGCTCTGTAAAGACAAAGAAGACCAGGGGACACGTGAGGTGGAGGTAGTTGTCAGATACTGTGTTCTTTGTCCAAAACATTTTGTAGAATATGACATCACTACTTTGGGAAACTGTAAATCATCACAGTGGGCTATCATTCAAATCAAATCCTCCAACATACATCACAGTGCCCTATCATTCTAATCAAATCCTTCGACATACATTACCACAGTGGCCTATCATTCAAATAAAATCCTCCAACATACATCATCACAGTGGCCTATCATCATAATTAGATCATCCAACGTACTCATCAAAGTGGCCTATCACTCTAATCAATCCCTCCAACATACATCACAGTGGCCTATCATTCTAATACATCTTTCAACAAACATCACCACAGTGGCCTATCATTCTAATCAATTACTCCAAAATACATCATCACAGTGGCCTATCATTCTAATCTATTCCTCCAGTATACATCACCACAGTGGCCTGTAATTCTAATCAATTCCTCTAATATGTATCAGCACAGTGGCCTATCATTCTAATCAACTGCTCCAAAACACACCACAGTGGCCTACCCTTTTAATAAATTTCCCCACTGATCTACTTTACAGGACACTTTCATATTCACCCTCTGATCTACTTTACGTAACAGTTTCATCATTGTTAAACAGTACACAATCTCACTGCACCTTCCTCTTATCTCATCTAATGACCCTTTCACAAGCCATTAAAAAAACATGGTAATATCAAAAACCTCCAAACCTTCCATTACCTGTTCATCACAGTCTTCAGCATCGGACAACATGGCCAAAGGCTTCCGTGGGATCACCAAGAAGTGGACCGGTGCTTGTGGTGAAACATCATTAAAGGCAACACACTGAAAAACAGTCATAACTAAATCCAGACATTCATGTATTAGGGCAACACTTTAAAAATCATACCTAAATACAAACATTCAGGTGTGTTTTTCTATAATTGTACCTGACATAGTAGGCAGACTCATAGCCCAGTCATTACCACATGGGATGAAAGGTAAGACAATAGGAACATAAAAGAAAAAAATAAGAGGAAGATTCAATTTAACTCACTACTAAATTGAAAACTGCTGACAATAACTATGAAATTAATGTCTTCCAATCAACTAAGAAAAAAAAAACATCAATCACTACAACTGATATTAAGAAAAACATCTTTAAAGAGAAAAGCCTGAAAAATACCTTGGATAATAAAATTATCACATCAGTCGATAACATACCATTCATTCTTATAACTTGTTTGCCATTTTAATGCTACAGACTAGTTATATTGCTGGGTGCTTCAAACCCTTCTACAAACAATCATTACATAAGGAGAAATGCCTACATGGAGAAATGCATATTTGAAAAAATACAAAAATGAAAGAAAATGAAAATCACAGCAGATCAACTGTAAGAGAAAAATGTGTAAAATCAACAGAGGACTGTATAAAAATGCACACTAAAGATATTAGATACTTATCTCTAATCAACATGCAATTCCTAATTAGACTGGGGCAGATATGGTACACACAATCTCCACAACATGGGGTGGATCAGGTACACCACACAACCTCCACAACATGGGGTGGAGCAGGTGCACACAACCTCCACAACATGGGGTGGATCAGGTGCACACAACCTCCACAAAATGGGGTGGAGCAGGTACCCACAACCTCCACAACATGGGGTGGATCAGGTGCACACAACCTCTACAACATGGGGTGGATCAGGTACACCCAACCTCCACAACATGGGGTGGATCAGGTGCACACAACCTCTACAACATGGGGTGGATCAGGTACACCCAACCTCCACAACATGGGGTGGATCAGGTGCACACAACCTCCACAACATGGGGTGGATCAGGTACACCCAACCTCCACAACATGGGGTGGATCAGGTGCACACAACCTCCACAACATGGGGTGGGTCAGGTGCAGACAACCTCCACAACATGGGGTGGATCAGGTGCAGACAACCTCCACAACATGGGGGGATAAGGTACATGCAACCTCCACAACATGGGGTGGATCAGGTGCACCCAACCTCCACAACATGGGGTGGATAAGGTACACACAATCTCCACAACATATAAAGGGTCAGGTACACACAACCTCCACAACATGGGGTAGATCAGTTACACAACCTCCACAACATGGGGTGGATCGGGTACACACAACCTCCACAACATGGGAAGGATCAGGTGCAAACACCCTCCACAAAACCAAAGCAACACGTAAATATTTACAAGATGAAAAAGGAACCATCATTCTGGAGCAAGGCAAATGGGTAAAGTTTTGAAATTAGGCTAGTAAAGTTGACAAGTCTGACAGCTTTTGACTCTGTCAAGTATGGATGCAAAGTTGGAATCACCACAGATGTGAAAGCAGTACTCTATACAAAGCCGAATCAATCCTCTGTATAAACAGAGCAACTGCTTGGAAAAAAAGAAATTTTGACAACCAACCATGACTCTAGTTTCTTTAAGGTTGACTTAGCTATTTCCATAATGTTGGGTTTTGAAGATAGTGTAGATGTTACAGTAATACCAAGTATGTTTATTGAGTTAAGAGGTGGAATTACAGAATGTCTTAGGAGAGAGGAAAATATAGGAGACAGGAGAGAACTTTGAGGCACACTGCTGTTGATGGAGAAAGGGAAAAAGATTGATCCAAGAAAAACCATGGATTGACCAAAGAGGAGTCTTGATATGAGGGAGCAAAGTGAGGGAGGAAAGTCAAAAGAGGGGAGCTTAGAGATGAGACCCCAATGCCACACCTTGTCAAAAGCTTTGGATATGTCAAGGTCAACTACACAGGACTCCTCATAATCTTCCAGGGATGATGACCAATTATTAATAATATAGGAAAAATATCACCAATGGCTCTCGCATTCTGGAAGTCACACTGAAAATCAGAAGGAAGATCGAGATTCAAGATATCTAAAGATATGGAAGATGAGAGGGGGGATTCAAAGACTTTAGAAATGGTTTCAGAAGTGGTAGAGGATGTGTGGATCAGGTGTTTGCTTTGAAGAATGTATGTGAGAAATACTTAGAAAAGCAAATGGATTTGTATGTAGCATTTATGGATCTGGAGAAGGCATATGATAGAGTTGATAGAGATGCTCTGTGGAAGGTATTAAGAATATATGGTGTGGAAGGCAAGTTGTTAGAAGCAGTGAAAAGTTTTTATCGAGGATGTAAGGCATGTGTACGTGTAGGAAGAGAGGAAAGTGATTGGTTCAGTGAATGTAGGTTTGCGGCAGGGGTGTGTGATGTCTCCATGGTTGTTTAATTTGTTTATGGATGGGGTTGTTAGGGAGGTGAATGCAAGAGTTTTGGAAAGAGGGGCAAGTATGAAGTCTGTTGGGGATGAGAGAGCTTGGGAAGTGAGTCAGTTGTTGTTCACTGATGATACAGCGCTGGTGGCTGATTCATGTGAGAAACTGCAGAAGCTGGTGACTGAGTTTGGTAAAGTGTGTGAAAGAAGAAAGTTAAGAGTAAATGTGAATAAGAGCAAGGTTATTAGGTACAGTAGGGTTGAGGGTCAAGTCAATTGGGAGGTAAGTTTGAATGGAGAAAAACTGGAGGAAGTAAAGTGTTTTAGATATCTGGGAGTGGATCTGGCAGTGGATGGAACCATGGAAGCGGAAGTGGATCATAGGGTGCGGGGAGGGGGCGAAAATCCTGGGAGCCTTGAAGAATGTGTGGAAGTCGAGAACATTATCTCGGAAAGCAAAAATGGGTATGTTTGAAGGAATAGTGGTTCCAACAATGTTGTATGGTTGCGAGGCGTGGACTATGGATAGAGTTGTGCGCAGGAGGATGGATGTGCTGGAAATAAGATGTTTGAGGACAATGTGTGAGGTGGTTTGATCGAGTAAGTAACGTAAGGGTAAGAGAGATGTGTGGAAATAAAAAGAGCGTGGTTGAGAGAGCAGAAGAGGGTGTTTTGAAATGGTTTGGGCACATGGAGAGAATGAGTGAGGAAAGATTGACCAAGAGGATATATGTGTCGGAGGTGGAGGGAACGAGGAGAAGTGGGAGACCAAATTGGAGGTGGAAAGATGGAGTGAAAAAGATTTTGTGTGATCAGGGCCTGAACATGCAGAAGGGTGAAAGGAGGGCAAGGAATAGAGTGAATTGGATAGATGTGGTATACCGGGGTTGACGTGCTGTCAGTGGATTGAATCTGGGCATGTGAAGCGTCTGGGGTAAACCATGGAAAGCTATGTAGGTATGTATATTTGCGTGTGTGGACGTATGTATATACATGTGTATGGGGGTGGGTTGGGCCATTTCTTTCGTCTGTTTCCTTGCGCTACCTCGCAAACGCAGGAGACAGCAAAAAAAAAAAAAAAAAAAAAAAAAAAAAAAAAAAAAAAAAAAAAGATTTCAAACCAACAGGACAGCAGTTAAAGGGATTAGAATAGTCATCCTTCTTAAGAATGGGATGTACCAATGCATGCTTCCAAGAAAAAGGAAAACTTCTGATTGTCAAACAGAACAAATGAAAAAGCACGGGTGCAAATTCAGATGCACAATCTTTTATTACATGCTGATGTATGCCATCACGACCACAAGCCTTGCTTGTGTCCAGAGTGAAGTGCATTCTGGATAATTTGAAGTGATTGCAAGAAAGGGGCATAGGATTAGTAGGAGGAGTATCAAAGGGTGAAGGGATGTTATGAGTCATCCAAGGTAGAGTTCAAAGAGAAATGGAAACCAGAGTCACTTTGTCTAAGGGAAGAGATAGCTGTTAGTACCATCAGAACAGAAAAATGAAGGACAGGTAAAATAACAGATGTTAGTAATGCCCTTATCTGAAGAACAGAAAGACCTATCAGTGGATGACAAAGAGAGCTTATCACACTTCCTTTGAATAATGGAATGCTTTGCCTCATGGATAAAGTACTTGCAATAATTACAGACACTGATATATGTTGAATGGGAGTATGAGGAGGGAGAGGTTTTCCAAGCCCAATATGCCTGATCCCCTGCCTGAATGGCCTTAGAACTAGAACAGCTGTACCATAGACTGGAAGAAGGGGTCTTCTTGGAGGATGCTTCCAATTCCACAATAACCTCTACTATATGTTTGGTGGAGACAGAAGCATCGCCACATAAAATGGTAATTTACCCAAGGAAAGTCAGAAAAGAACTTTTATACGTTATTCCTGTCAATTTTACTGAGATACCATACTTACATCTGGAAGAGGTGCTGGAGATAAAATTCCTTGAGTTAGCTGGGGTATTGGGAGGGGCCAATACACAACTACCTGCACCTTCTCTCTCACTGGTAGCAGTCACACAAGAAAGTGTAGTTGCAGGAGTATCCTTAAAATTTTCAGGGGCCATGGGAGAGGCAATTATTCTACTACCTTAGCCCTCCCTCCCATTGGTGGCAGAGTCACTATATGTTATTCTAACTCTACCTTGAAGAGGTATGTCAACTTCCTAATACTCAGTGCTACTCACTTTCATAAAAACTCTGTTGACATTCTCATAACTTAGTTTTTCCATTCACCTTCTTCAGTTTTCCAATAAAGGTACTTTTTTCATATCCCATTTAACAGGTTTTCCTGTTCATTCTGATATTTGCTAAAAGATGAATGTGATGTAGCAATTAGCAGAGCTTCACCAACAGCGTGAATGAACCCAACAGTCTGTTACTGTATCATTTCCTTTGTATTCATTTGTAACAAAGTGAAAGTTGTGGATAAATCATACTTCATCATTTTTTCATTATCAAAATATCTTCAAAACTGTACAGTTATACATATATTTAAACAACTTGAAACCCATGACTTTCCAAGGTCAGAAAAATGTTAAGAGAACAAAATCTCAACAATGGCCTTCAATAGTGACTTTCAATTTCAAAAACAGCCAACTTGGCAGCAATTTTTGATTCACTTCACATAGATCACTACTGCCATTGAAGAATAATGGGGGGGCCTCAATGCACATCCTTACCCACAACTTATAATTGCCCCCCCAACTGAAACTAGTGGGTAGGTGGGAGGGAGTAAGGAATCCTGGAATACAATAAATTTTGTATGGTATGATTTGGAGCATTATACTTTACTGAAAAATAGTTATAAAAGACAATAATAACGAGAATTATGAATAGGAGAAATTCATGATTAATGCAAAATTATATCATACATAAAAATAAGAGAACCTTTGTAAACCTTACCTAACCTCCTTTGCTGTTCTATATTCTAGTAAAACTATACTAGTTACATTCAAACCAACATTGCACAAATAATGACCAGAGTCAACAAACTGAGTGGCAGGCCCTTTGTGCCACTACCAAACCTTTCCCAAAAGCAGTTTCGTACTATAGCTAGCAACTGAACAAACTTACATTTGTACATTTCTGTCATACATCTTGACTACTGGAGAATGTTAGGCAAGGTTTTCACAGGTTTTGTTGGTATTCACAAGTATATTACCTAATTCTACATTAATTACTCACCCATTTTCCTTGAAATACATAGCCCTCACTTCTAACATCATTCAAATCAACTATTACACAAGCTTACCATAAAACACAACCATTATGTGAAACCAACACTTACTTACCCTCAACCAAACTGATCTTTTACGAGTGGACTTTTGCTTTCCGTCACCAGTACTATATATGATGCTGACCTGTAACATCATCTGGCCCGGTATTACTTACCACACTTGGCCAGGCCCAGCCTAGGCCAGGGGTCACTTAGCACAGTTGGCCAGGCCAGGCGTCACTCAGCACAGTTAGCCAGGCCAGCCTAAGCCGGGTGTCACTCAGCACAGTTGGTCAGGCCAGCCTAAGCCGTGTGTCACTCAGCACAGTTGGCCAGGCCAGCTAAGCCGGGTGTCACTCAGCACAGTTGGCCAGGCCAGCCTAAGCCGGATGTCACTCAGCACAATTGGCCAGGCCAGCCTAAGCCGGGTGTCACTCAGCACAGTTGGCCAGGCCAGCCTAGGCCGGGTGTCACTCTGCACAGTTGGCCAGGCCAGCCTAAGCCGGGTGTCACTCTGCACAGTTGGCCAGGCCAGCCTAAGCCGGGTGTCACTCAGCACAGTTGGCCAGGCCAGCCTAAGCCGGGTGTCACTCAGCACAGTTGGCCAGGCCAGCCTAAGCCGGATGTCACTCAGCACAGTTGGCCAGGCCAGCCTAAGCCGGGTGTCACTCAGCACAGTTGGCCAGGCCAGCCTAGGCCGGGAGTCACTCAGCATAGTTGGCCAGGCCAGCCTAGGCCGGGTGTCACTCTGCACAGTTGGCCAGGCCAGCCTAGGCCGGGTGTCACTCAGCACAGTTGGCCAGGCCAGCCTAGGCCGGGTGTCACTCAGCACAGTTGGTCAGGCCAGCCTAAGCCGGGTGTCACTCAGCACAGTTGGCCAGGCCAGCCTAAGGCGGGTGTCACTCAGCACAGTTGGCCAGGCCAGCCTAAGGCGGGTGTCACTCAGCACAGTTGGCCAGGCCAGCCTAAGCCGGGTGTCACTCAGCACAGTTGGCCAGGCCAGCCTAAGCCGGGTGTCACTCAGCACAGTTGGCCAGGCCAGCCTATGCCGGGTGTCACTCAGCAAAGTTGGCCAGGCCAGCCTAAGCCGGGCGTCACTCAGCAAAGTTGGCCAGGCCAGCCTAAGCCGGGTGTCACTCAGCACAGTTGGCCAGGCCAGCCTAAGCCGGGCGTCACTCAGCAAAGTTGGCCAGGCCAGCCTAAGCCGGGTGTCACTCAGCACAGTTGACCAGGCCAAATATTCTGGACACAAGCCCCCACCAATGTAGGTGATACAACAACTCACGTGCTCGTCTTCGTAGATAAAGTTGGCCGGAATTTCTCCATTAAGGATCTTGGCGAAGATGGTCTGTCCTCCCGGAAGAGAGCTTTGGGCTTTCTCAACTTCTTCCATGATGGAGTGTGCGCTGCACAATGGCCGCTCACGCTAATCATGGTCATTTATAAACTCACATCCGACATGATAATATTACATTATATGTTATAAGTTTTCCACGTGACAACATACTACTAAAAAAGATAAAGCATTTCGTGAAAGTATCTCAATTGAGCTCTGTGCATAATCTAATACATAACAACATAATACTTTCAAATCAGGTTAGGTACGTACTAGCAAAAATTATATATATATACATATATATATATATATATATATATATATATATATATATATATATATATATGTGAGTTATAGAACCTGTCAAATGTTTATATTAAGGATGCTTCAATCAGCTGTTGTTGATGTTGGGAAGGTTAAGTGTTGGTCTCTAAGGCACTCAAGATAATCTCGTATTCTACATCTTTTTGCTGCTCTCCCTCTATCATTAACTTGTTTCTCCCTCATGGTTAGAGTCCTACACATATTTATCTGTGGCAATCAGTAAGAAAATCATACTGAAAAGTGAAATTATGTAATCATGTCCTAGTTTGTTTGCTGTTTTATTATTTTGGCGTTTGATTAGGTCATTTGATATTTTCCAGCAGCAGCAGATTAAAACTAGCTATGGTTATTGAATTATTTTTTCTATATTGGTAGTACAGTTTACAAAGAATAACAGCAGAAAAGCGTTATTAGGAACATTGTATTATTTTCTACAGAATCATGTAAGGCGGTAGTGGTGAAAATCAGGGAAACTCCCAGGTGATAAAACAACATTAAAAACTTGTAAAGGATTAATAGAACCTTTGAAAAATTCATCTCCCTTTCCCTTACATAGGAGATATATGGCGCCACCCCACCCCACAGGAAACAGCATTGCCATCTTTTGCGTCAGCGAGGTAACGCCAGGAAGACACAAAGAAATGCCACATCTGCTCACATCCATTTTTTTAGCTGTCATGTGTACTGCACCAAAACAGCTTCCTATCACAGTTAAGCTTCACAGACCTTTCCATGGTATATCTCTAACATTTCACACGCCATTGGTTCAGTCCACTGACAGCACGTCAACCCCTGTATAGCATATTGTTCCAGTTCACTCTATCCCGCTCACACTTTTCACCCTCCTGCATGTTCAGGCCCTTATCATTCAAAACCTTTTCACTTCAGTCTTCCATTTCTAATTTGGTGTCCCTGTTCTCCTTTTCCCCTCCACTTTTGTCCCAAACATCCACTTTGTCAACCATTTTTTGCTCATTTTCTCCATATGTCCAAACTATTTCACCACACCCTCTTCAGCTCTCTCAACCACACTTTTTTTTATTACCACACATCTCTTACTCATTTATTACTCAGTCAAACCACCTCACACCATATATTGCCCTCAACCATTTCATTTTCAACATATTCACCCTCCTCTTCACAGCCTTATGTATAGCCCATGCCTCACATCCATATGATATTGAAGGGACTACTACTATATGAAGTGAGAGGTCATGGACAGTGGATTGGTGAAGAGGGAAAAGATGTTGAAAGCATTACATGTGATGAGATGTGGCAAGGCAGCTAGAATGGATTACACTGCAGTTAAATCTAATAAGGAAGGGGGTAACTGTAGTGTTGATTCGTTTGTTAGGATTTTCAGTGTATGTAATGGCTCATGGTAAGGTGCTTGAGGATTGATAAAGTTGAAAGTGGTCTGTCTTATAGACTCTCTCAGGGTAACTTCAAAACTTGACCCTCTTGCCCTATGCCTCAGTGTAAGTCCACTTTCCCTCCTTTATAGGTATTGCTTTGGCTTTTGCTCTCGTGAGCAGGGTGCTTGCGTGCCCCTCCACTAGATAGGCCATGTAACACTCGGCAAGTCACTGCAACACTTGATTACTGTGTGGCCGTTGGCAGCTCGAGGGTGGGCTGGATTGATAACCGTTTCTTTCTTTATGCCTTAAAGGTTTGGAACTCTCTACCCTCTCATGTCTATCCCAGTAAGTATGACCTGGCTTATCTTAAAAGACATGTTTTTTGCTTCCTTCAAAATTCAGAAATACTTTCCCTTATAGTCCTCTGTATTTCAGTTAAGGGCTGGCCTTGATATGGACTTTTGTCCGTGAGTGGAACCTCCAATGTTAGAAAAAAGAAAAGCCTTGTGGAAGGACATGAATATATGGTTATCGAGAGTGTATGGCATGTGTGCATATTGGAAGAGAGGAGAATGAGTGGTTCCAGATGAAGGTAGATCTTTAACAGAGATGTGTGATGTCACCATGGCTCTGATTTGTTTAGGGATGGGTTGGTAATGAAGGTAAATGCAAGGGTCTTGGAGATAGGTGTGAGGATGCAGTCTGTAGGGGCAGAGGGCGGGACTGGGAAGTGTGTCACTTTTTGTTTTGACATATCACTGGTGACAGATTCAAGTGAGAAACTGCAAAAGTTGTTGAATGAGTTTGGTAGGGTGTGCAAAAGAAGAGGTTAAGAGTGGATGTGAATAAAATCGAAGATTATTAGGTTTAGCAGGGCAGAGGGACGGCCTAGTAGGGGTGTGAGTTTAAATGGAGAAAACATGGAGGAGGAGAAGTGATTTAGATACCTGGAAGTGGGCATGATAGTGAATGGAACTAAGAAAGTGGAAGGGAGTCATAAGGTGGATGAGGGGATGAAGGTTCTTGGAGCATTGAAGAATGTGTGGAAAGAGAGGTCATTATCAAGGAGGGTGTTAATGGGTATGTTTGAAAGTATAGTAGTCCAGACAGTTTAGTAGCGATGTGCTCTAGCATGTATGCATGGCATGGGTTATAGATAAGGATGTGTTGGAGGAGGGTAGATGTGTTAGAAATGAAATGTTTAAGGATAATGTGTGGTGTAAGGTGATTTGTGGTACCAGAAGGTTATGAGTAATAAGTTGTAATGACTGTTTTTCCCAGAATTGGAAAAGAATTTAGATAATATTTTCCTTGATGATTTTCCTTGTCCTTAATGAGTATATGTATTGAGATGTGGATTAAATTCCTTGTTTCATAATCATATTGTTCATTTCTTTTGTATGATTGTGAATGCTGTTTTCATATATTTCATGAAAATTTCTGTTCAAAGAAAAAATGTATGTGTACCAAGTAATATGATAAAATTGTCCAAAGGGTATATGCAAAAGAAAAAAGAATAGCAATGCTACTGCATGTAAACAGAAAATGTATGTCTTTGTGAAATGTGAAGAAAACTGCTGATTAAAGATGGTAAATAAACTTTTATTGACACACCTAAGAGAAGCCTCATGGAAGGACTGAGATAAGCTGCACAGATAAGGGAAGAACTTTATACTCCAGCCTTTATGATTATGGAAAGACTATTATAAAAATTCTCTCTCTCTCTCTCTCTCTCTCTCTCTCTCTCTCTCTCTCTCTCTCTCTCTCTCTCTCTCTAAGACAAATGCCGGAAAACTTGCTACTTACAGTGGAGGTAAATTGATAAATCTAGCGGTAGAATATAAATATGTTACAAGAGACTTGAGAAAATGAGATACATAGGGAAAATGAAGGCAACCTGCTAAGCTGTTGCTAGACGTGCTCCATGAGTGGAGAACCCAAATATAATGTTGTGCAAATGAGAAATGAATCTGCAATCAATGTTTCGTGATTTCAATCCAGGGTAAGTTAATTGGAATTAGGCTGTTCATATTAAGATAGCTGATAAAGAACTGTTTTGATGTATATAGCTTAATCAAGCCGCATGCTTTACTTTGGCGAGGGAATTTCTTGATATTTGTAGGCATATAGGTGAGAAAGAATGCTTCCCATGTGTTACCTGTGTTTCATAGAAGTTGACTGAGAGGAAAGGGAGCAGGTGGGTTGGAAGCACTCCTTTTCTTGTATGTCAGTTTATAAACGATGGAACACATCTAGAGAAGATCTCAAAGTTTCTTTGCTTTTTGACACCTGCTATTGAAGTACTCCTCACTCTCTCTTAGCTTGACTTTAGTATTTGAGGCTAAAGGTGTCCATGTTCTACTCCTTTTCTGTAATTTTACATAATCTTTCACCATAAAGGTCTAGTACCTGGTTAATGCACTCCATTTCCCAGTTTATGTTATCATATAGATTGTTAAATTCTGTGTACTTACTGTGACTGTATTTTCTCTGTAAATCTTGTTTCATCTCTGCATTTTGTTACTACCTTATTTATCACATAATCAGACTTGAGCATTAAATGATGACTTTTTCCAGATGGTGTTTCATATATAATATTCTCAATAACCATGTTACTGTACATAAAGATAAGATGTAGTAATTATGGTGTGTCAGTCTCTCTCATCCTAGCGTGTTCATTGACATGCTGGTTTAGGAAAATTTCATACATTCACTCTAAGTACTTTTGTACCCATGACTCTGTCACCATGAGAATCTGAACTTCCACAGTCTGTGTCTTTGTAATTGAAATTCATCACTATTGATAATTTACCATCCCTGAGCAGTACATATTTTGCTACTTAATATACCTTTCCTACTGTTACTCTTCCCATTATGTACTTTAAAGTCAGAATGGGCTGTCTTCTACTATTATGTGAAACTAGTTTTGCATATGTACAAGTGTGATTGATTACCTGTTTGTAATTACATTATTATACTGTATGGGAAGGGAATTTTATGCTCATAGGGTCCTATCTCTTGAACAATCTCTATCATACAAATTTTAAAATTTCTGTATGCTTTCCACGTGAACCATATTCTTAGGAATTTCATTCCATTTATCTACCTCTCTTAGTATAAGAGTACTTCATCTTTTTTATATTTCCTGCATAATTTCATGTTATGTCTCAAGGTTGCTTTATCTCTGTGTCTTTTGAAGAACTGCTCACTGACAGCATGACTGATGTTTTCAAAATTTAAAGGTTGTGATCAAGTCACCCCTCACTCTGCTGTCTTCTAAGATGGGCAAATGGAAGTTAGCTCCTTTAATTCTTTTTCCTCTCTGGACCTTCTCTGTTAACTGTGTAATTACCTGTTTAACAGTATGAGAAGAGAGTTCTACATTCTTGGGTCCGAATCTCCTGAACTTTCTTCACCATCAAGTAGCCTTTTAAACCTTTATAAACTGCCAGCATTCACTGCCTCTGATTAGTTTATTCCAACAGTCAACCAACTGAACACTACACCACTACTTCTTAACATCTTTTCTAACAAGATTATCATCTTACTATTTGTTATGGCTTCTGGTGCTGTATCTCTTGAAGAATCATTCCCTGTCAATATCATCCAGCTGACATCGAAACTAGAAGACTGTTATGTCTCTCCTCTCCTCCATGGTGGTTAGCTTTGTATCCCTCAGCCTCTCATTGTAGCTCATTTCTCTTTATTGTGGTACCATCTTATGTGCTTTTTTGTGCACCTTCTCAATCAGATCTTTGTGCTTCTCTAGGTGTAGCGACCAGTCTTTTGAAGTATCATCTATTTTTGGTCTGATATATGAAATGAATAGTTTTATGAACATGCCCAAATATTTGAATGTGATTCTTATATTTCCCAATGGACAATTTACCACTTCATAAATCTTGTAATGTGTAGCTCAGCCGATAAATTTAAATTAGGCACCGTGTCAACCTGTTCACCTCTTTCTTATGTAAGTTCCTGTAATTTATTTCCCACTTGGTAATGATAACACCAAGGCCTTTCACTTTGTCTCATCCTGATCACCTTGCACTTACTTGGATTGAATCGCATTCTCCGTTTATCTAACTTTTGATTTCCCTCAAGATCTTGGCATTGTTTGCAAACATTGTTTAGTTACAATTCCAGTCCATCAAACAAGTAATTTATTATCATTGAGAATACCAGTGGACCGAAGAATGATCCCTGGAGCATGCCACTTGTAACCCCAGCCCATTTCAAGGATGCACTTCTTACCTGTCTCTTTTGCTCTTTTACTATAAGGTTGTCTTCTATCCAATGAAGGAGCCCACTTATTCCTTCCTGTGGAGTTAGCTTTTTAATCAACCTCAGTAAAGGAACTGTGTCAAAGGCTTTCTAGCAGTCCAAGAACAGTCTACCCATCACTCTCTTTGATCCATGATGGAGCTTACCCTGCCAAAGAAGACTAGAAGAATGGTTATTCATTGCCCCCTTTCCCAAGGACCATGTTGTCTCCCATTAGAAAGTTTTCCTTTGCAAGTAGTCATTCTGATTATTTTTTTTTCAGTACTTTACTATGCAGTTTTTAGATTCCCCTTCATAAATAAAAATACATTTACCCTTTTTCACACCTTTGGAATTACACATTCACTATTGACAATACTTCAAATGGTCTAGCAAGTGCCTTCATACATTCTACAGCATGTATGGGGAGACATTATCATTGGTTCTGACGTAGTAGTCTGATTATGTCATTCTTGTCAATTTCTATATATTTCAAGACATCATTCCCCTCCAATCTTGGTAATGCTGTTGCACTAATGTCCTCCATGGTGAAAATGGTTTTGAACTGATCATTCATCTCCTAACATATTTTCTCATCATTCTAAAGAATTCTTCTTTCTGAATCCCTTATCCTGATTAGTTGCTCTTTCATGGAGAATTTGTTCCTGATGAACTTACATAAAAGTTTTGGACCGTCTGTAGCTTTTTCCACAATCCTTTTTTCAAAATCTCTTCTCCTTTCTTGATTAGCAATACTCATTTCTTAGCCTCGTGTATCTTTCATATGCTAGCTGGCTGCAGTCTTTTATGTCTCTGTATCCACTCTGATCTCCCCCTTGCATCCTCCACCACCACATATTTATATTTATGTTTGTCACTGTGGAAATATTTAACCTTTGTCCTCACCTGTAGAGGTTGCAGTGAGGATGAGGGGAGTAGTTGGGATGTCGTCATGATGATCTATGCATTGAAAATGAGTGTGTAGTGAAGAAAAGTATTGTGAGCCCGAAATTATCCTATCTAGGTTCAGAGCCAGCCATTGATTGGCCTTTAACCAAGCCAGGGGAAAATAAGGATGCAGTATTGTGAATTTGAGTGTAGTAAGGGAGAGAATTTTGAACCAAGCTTAATGAAGAGAAGGATATTGTAAAGATGTGGTGTAGTAAAGGTAGGATATAGTGAAGATAAGGGGCTAATGAAGATGAATGTGATGTGATGATAAGAGTGTAATCAAAATTATTTTCAGGTGAACATAAGGGTGCAGTGATGAGAGTGTACTGAAGAGGTGGGTTAGGTGAAGATAAAGGCGTAGTGAAAATGTAAGTTAGTGAAGATGTGGGTTTAGTGAAGATATCCATTTTCACCTTAACACCAAAATCATCCAAGCAGAGTTCAAGGCCAGCTACATGCAGTCTGGAAAACCTAGTAATTAAAAGTATATGTAAGAGAAAATAGTTTATATTGCCAGAAAGTGTAAAACTGACATGTTTATGAATATTTATAGTGATGATCAATCAATGTGCTTTTTCTAATAGTGATGTTGGTATAAGATGTACTATTTGATGTAATTGATATTGTAGAGCAATCATTTACAAACAAAAGCATGTGAAGAAATAATTTTAGGCCAAAATATTTTGAAGTGATGATTATTGCAAAAATTTATGTGCTTATGGTAGTGATATCTTATCAATAATGATGTTTTTGGTATAAGATTTACTGTTGTGTGTATATTGTTACAGAGCAATCATATATGAACAGAAGTGTGTAAAGGAAAATATAAGACCAAAAACATCACAAATTTATAATTATAGTAAACATTTATGTATTTGCTCCTGTGGTGATGTTGGTGAGATTTACTCTTTATTTTATACAGCCATACAGAAAAGTAAGCTACAAACAAAAGTATTCAAAAGAGGATGTAAGATCAAAAACAGTCACAAAATGATGATTATTGTAAACACTACCTTGCTGGTGGAAACCTCATCAAACTTGTTGTATTGGTGATGTTGACTTAAGATTTACTGTTTGATATTTATTAGAAACCAATTATATTTACACAAAAGCATTAAAAGAAATGAAAACAAAAAATAGTCACATTAATCATTGTGTGAGCATTTGTACATGGTTGACTAATAGCTGTATATACCTCATTTGCCTTGAGTATTAGGAGGGCTCACTCCTTTGTGTGAAAGTGTGTTAGTTCAGTACGTACCATCTTTCTCAGTGCCTGCATCTGAGTAAATTACAAAAGAGCACCATGTGAGGTGACTGATTATACTGGCTATTTCCTCAAGGAAACAGGTGTTTTGTCATCATTTTGGTTTGATGAGGTCCCAGTATTCACTGCACTCAGTTTAGAATTTAATTTTACAATAGAGACATTAATTGGATGTGTTGCCAGGAAAATGTATCCTCTCTTCAAGATGGTCTTATATTTTAGAACAGTCTCATATAATGCATTTATGCAATAGCAACATGCTAACTTCATTTTTTTCTATAATTGCTCTCTTTTGAAGCCATTTTGGACAAAGAAAACAGATTTGTCATTTCTGCTGTAGTTGCAATGCTGTGACCCCCACTTGGAAGAGATCCCTCATAAGATACCTGAAAGAATAATGCAGAAGAATGGTATTAACTGTCAGTAGCCTTATAGTGTTATGTGTTATAAATGATGCATGAAAAGCTTCTTA
The DNA here is from genome assembly GCF_036320965.1 of Panulirus ornatus. NCBI lineage: Eukaryota > Metazoa > Arthropoda > Malacostraca > Decapoda > Palinuridae > Panulirus > Panulirus ornatus. The sequence goes on along the minus strand of NC_092244.1, from coordinate 436,926 downwards.
AGGAAACAGATGAGTAGCATTTTGTTTTTGCAGGAAGTTTATTGTGTGGGTGTGTTTGGCAACATTCACTGCTCTGCTGGCTCTCCGCTTTGACAATGAGTTGGACTGGAGTTTCTGGGTTGTGTTCTCACCAATATGGGTCTGGAAGGCTCTGGTAGTGGTGGGCGCACTCATCGGCAACATTGTATGGTGGAAGAACCCTCACTACAGGTGCCCATGCATACCTTATAGAATATGTGCAGCATGTCAGAAACTGATTTTAGCATTCATATTTTATCTTATTATTATACTTGATCGACCCTTCCTGTGAAAGCAAGGTGGCACAAGGAGACAGATGAAAAAAGACCCATCCACTCACAATTCACGTATAATCACATACATGGATATCTATAGATGCATACAGGTACGCACCAATTTTCCGGCACTCTTGGTTCCAAAGCCTTGTTGGATTAACCATTTTGCCGGACCATCCATGGTCACGTAATAATAATTTATCAACACACCTCTAACCCACTAATTAAACATATTCCATGTGTCTAAAGTATACCATGGACTGCTGGAAATTTAAATTTAACAAATATTAAACGCTTGTCCTTAGATTCTTTGAATTCTGTGGAGTCTTCTTCATCTTCTGTTGTTAGTGATTTCTTAGGTTGCATCACCAGAATAATGGAATTTCATGTGCATTATACACCTACTTAGGACTGAAGTGCTTATCAGCTACGAGTTTTGCAAATTCGTCCACATACTCAGCAGTTCCTTTGTGGTTTGCAGACAGCATTTCTTTATACACTTTATTCATGGGAATTCCATGATGCTTCTTAAATCCCTGAAGCCATCCTTCACTATAGACACGCTCATGTAATTTAAGTTCTTTATGGAACAAGTTATCCTAGTCCATTATCATGCTACCTGACAAGTCTACTCCATCAATCCGACACTGTTGAAACCATTCCACAATCACTTCATTGTTCTCAGTACTCTTACCATCTTTCATAGTTTTTCTAATCGTTATATGCTTCTTGGAATCGCTGTCTGCATAGAATTTCAATATTTTCTCCCTTTGCTTCTTTATATCATAAAGAGTTGATGAACCAGTACTGTAGATGTCACACAGCTTATGCACCGAAACACCAACGTCCAATTTTTTCAACAGTTCTACTTTATCTTGGACGATATGGACTGGTGTTTATGTTTGACACCATGACTGACATTCTCACATGTCTTAGAAGCCTTAGCTAGGATTAAATTTCAGAAAAATAAGCTGAGAATCTCAGAATTACGTTATCACCATCAACAAGTGCAGTGTAAAGAATGTGAATAAGCACGCCTGACACACAATGCCATCTGTGGCCACCCAGTAAACTAGTCTCGTGGCCGCGGTAATTTAAAGTTCCTGCACATAACTTTGTCCAGAGTAAAGTAGGTGCTGAAGCATCAGTTGCCAGAAAATATATATATATATATATATATATATATATATATATATATATATATATATATATATATATATATATATATATTTTTTTTTTTTTTTTTTTTCGCCGCTGTCTCCCGCGTTTGCGAGGTAGCACAAGGAAACAGACGAAAGAAATGGCCGAACCCACCCCCATACACATGTATATACATACGTCCACACACGCAAATATACATACCTACACAGCTTTCCATGGTTTACCCCAGACGCTTCACATGCCTTGATTCAATCCACTGACAGCACGTCAACCCCGGTATACCACATCGCTCCAATTCACTCTATTCCTTGCCCTCCTTTCACCTTCCTGCATGTTCAGGCCCCGATCACACAAAATCTTTTTCACTCCATCTTTCCACCTCCAATTTGGTCTCCCTCTTCTCCTTGTTCCCTCCACCTCCGACACATATATCCTCTTGGTCAATCTTTCCTCACTCATTCTCTCCATGTGCCCAAACCATTTCAAAACACCCTCTTCTGCTCTCTCAACCACGCTCTTTTTATTTCCACACATCTCTCTTACCCTTACGTTACTTACTCGATCAAACCACCTCACACCACACATTGTCCTCAAACATCTCATTTCCAGCTTATCCATCCTCCTGCGCACAACTCTATCCATAGCCCATGCCTCGCAACCATACAACATTGTTGGAACCACTATTCCTTCAAACATACCCATTTTTGCTTTCCAAGATAATGTTCTCGACTTCCACACATTCTTCAAGGCTCCCAGAATTTTCGCCCCCTCCCCCACCCTATGATCCACTTCCGCTTCCATGGTTCCATCCGCTGCCAGATCCACTCCCAGATATCTAAAACACTTCACTTCCTCCAGTTTTTCTCCATTCAAACTCACCTCCCAATTGACTTGACCCTCAACCCTACTGTACCTAATAACCTTGCTCTTATTCACATTTACTCTTAACTTTCTTCTTTCACACACTTTACCAAACTCAGTCACCAGCTCCTGCAGTTTCTCACATGAATGAGCCACCAGCGCTGTATCATCAGCGAACAACAACTGACTCACTTCCCAAGCTCTCTCATCCCCAACAGACTTCATACTTGCCCCTCTTTCCAAAACCCTTGCATTCACCTCCCTAACAACCCCATCCATAAACAAATTAAACAACCATGGAGACATCACACACCCCTGCCGCAAACCTACATTCACTGAGAACCAATCACTTTCCTCTCTTCCTACATGTATACATGCCTCACATCCTCGATAAAAACTTTTCACTGCTTCTAACAACTTGCCTCCCACACCATATATTCTTAGTACCTTCCACAGAGCTTCTCTATCAACTCTATCATATGTCTTCTCCAGATCCATAAATGCTACATACAAATCCATTTGCTTTTCTAAGTATTTCTCACATACATTCTTCAAAGCAAACACCTGATCCACACATTCTCTACCACTTCTGAAACCACACTGCTCTTCCCCAATCTGATGCTCTGTACATGCCTTCACCCTCTCAATCAATACCCTCCCATATAATTTACCAGGAATACCCAACAAACTTATACCTCTGTAATTTGAGCACTCACTCTTATCCCCTTTGCCTTTGTACAATGGCACTATGCACGCAGTCCGCCAATCCTCATGCACCTCACCATGAATCATACATACATTAAATAACCTTACCAACCAGTCAACAATACAGTCACCCCTTTTTTAATAAATTCCACTGCAATACCAGCCAAACCTGCTGCCTTGCCGGCTTTCATCTTCCGCAAAGCTTTTACTACCTCTTCTCTGTTTACCAAATCATTTTCCCTAACCCTCTCACTTTGCACACAACCTCGACCAAAACACCCTATATCTGCCACTCTATCATCAAACACATTCAACAAACTTTCAAAATACTCACTCCATCTCCTTCTCACATCACCACTACTTGTTATCACCTCCCCATTAGCCCCCTTCACTGAAGTTCCCATTTGCTCCCTTGTCTTACGCACTTTATTTACCTCCTTCCAGAACATCTTTTTATTCTCCCTAAAATTTAATGATACTCTCTCACCCCAACTCTCATTTGCCCTCTTTTTCACCTCTTGCACCTTTCTCTTGACCTCCTGTCTCTTTCTTTTATACATCTCTCACTCATTTGCATTTTTCCCTGCAAAAATTGCCCAAATGCCTCTCTCTTCTCTTTCACTAATTATCTTACTTCATCCCACCACTCACTACCCTTTCTAATCAACCCACCTCCCACGCTTCTCATGCCACAAGCATCTTTTGCGCAAGCCATCACTGCTTCCCTAAATACATCCCATTCCTCCCCCACTCCCCTTACCTCCTTTGTTCTCACCTTTTTCCATTCTGTACTCAGTCTCTCCTGGTACTTCCTCACACAAGTCTCCTTCCCAAGCTCACTTACTCTCACCACCCTCTTCACCCCAACATTCTCTCTTCTTTTCTGAAAACCCCTACAAATCTTTACCTTCACCTCCACAAGATAATGATCAGACATCCCTCCAGTTGCACCTCTCAGCACATTAACATCCAAAAGTCTCTCTCGCACACCTGTCAATTAACACGTAATCCAATAACGCTCTCTGGCCATCTCTCCTACTTACATACGTATACTTATGTATATCTCGCTTTTTAAACCAGGTATTCTCACCATTCCTTTTTCAGCACATAAATCTACAAGCTCTTCACCATTTCCATTTGCAACACTGAACACCCCATGAATCAGTACACATGCCTTACATCCTCAATAAAAACTTTTCACTGCTTCTAACAACTTGTCTCCCACACCATATATTCTTAATACCTTCCACAGAGCATCTCTATCAACTCTATCACATGCCTTCTCCAGATCCATAAATGCTACATACAAATCCATTTGCTTTTCTAAGTATTTCTCACATACATTCTTCAAAGCAAACACCTGATCCACACATCCTCTACCACTTCTGAAACCACACTGCTCTTCCCCAATCTGATGCTCTGTACATGCCTTCACCCTCTCAATCAATACCCTCCCATATAATTTCCCAGGAATACTCAACAAACTTATACCTCTGTAATTTGATATATATATATATATATATATATATATATATATATATATATATATATATATATATATGGGGAGGTGATAACAAGTAGTGGTGATGTGAGAAGGAGATGGAGTGAGTATTTATGAAGGTTTGTTGAATGTGTTTGATGATAGAGTGGCAGATATAGGGTGTTTTGGTCGAGGTGGTGTGCAAAGTGAGAGGGTTAGTGAAAATGATTTGGTAAACAGAGAAGAGGTAGTAAAAGCTTTGTGGAAGATGAAAGCCGGCAAGGCAGCAGGTTTGGATGGTATTGCAGTGGAATTTATTAAAAAAGGGGGTGACTGTATTGTTGACAGGTTGGTAAGGTTATTTAATGTATGTATGACTCATGGTAAGGTGCCTGAGGATTGGTGGAATGCGTGCATAGTGCCATTGTACAAAGGCAAAGGGGATAAGAGTGAGTGCTCAAATTACAGAGGTATAAGTTTGTTGAGTATTCCTGGTAAATTATATGGGAGGGTATTGATTGAGAGGGTGAAGGCATGTACAGAGCATCAGATTGGGGAAGAGCAGTGTGGTTTCAGAAGTGGTAGAGGATGTGTGGATCAGGTGTTTGCTTTAAAGAATGTATGTGAGAAATACTTAGAAAAGCAAATGGATTTGTATGTAGCATTTATGGATCTGGAGAAGGTTGATAGAGATGCTCTGTGGAAGGTTTTAAGAATATATGGTGTTGGAGGCAAGTTGTTAGAAGCAGTGAAGTTTTTATCGAGGATGTAAGGCATGTGTACGTGTAGGAAGAGAGGAAAGTGATTAGTTCTTAGTGAATGTAGGTTTGTGGCAGGGCTTTGTGATGTCTCCATGGTTGTTTAATTTGTTTATGGATGGGGTTGTTAGGGAGGTGAATGCAAGAGTTTTGGAAAGAGGGGCAAGTATGAAGTCTGTTGTGGATGAGAGAGCTTGGGAAGTGAGTCAGTTGTTGTTCGCTGATGATACAGCGCTGGTGGCTGATTCATGTGAGAAACTGCAGAAGCTGGTGACTGAGTTCGGTAAAGTGTGTGAAAGAAGAAAGTTAAGAGTAAATGTGAATAAGAGCAAGGTTATTAGGTACAGTAGGGTTGAGGGTCAAGTCAATTGGGATGTAAGTTTGAATGGAGAAAAACTGGAGGAAGTAAAGTGTTTTAGATATCTGGGAGTGGATCTGGCAGCAGATGGAACCATGGAAGCGGAAGTGAATCATAGGGTGGGGGAGGTGGCGAAAATTCTGGGAGCTTTGAAGAATGTGTGGAAGTCGAGAACATTATCTCGGAAAGCAAAAATGGGTATGTTTGAAGGAATAGTGGTTCCAACAATGTTGTATGGTTGCGAGGCGTGGGCTATGGATAGAGTTGTGCGCAGGAGGGTGGATGTGCTGGAAATGAGGTGTTTGAGGACAATATGTGGTGTGAGGTGGTTTGGTCGAGTAAGTAATGTAAGGGTAAGAGAGATGTGTGGAAATAAAAAGAGTGTGGTTGAGAGAGCAGAAGAGGGTGTTTTGAAATGGTTTGGTCACATGGAGAGAATGAGTGAGGAAAGATTGACCAAGAGGATATATGTGTCAGAGGTGGAGGGAACGAGAAGTGGGAGACCAAATTGGAGGTGGAAAGATGGAGTGAAGTCTGTTGTGGATGAGAGAGAGCTTGGTAAGTGAGTCAGTTGTTGTTCGCTGATGATACAGCGCTGGTGGCTGATTCATGTGAGAAACTGCATAAGCTGGTGACTGAGTTTGGTAAAGTGTGTGAAAGAAGAAAGTTAAGAGTAAATGTGAATAAGAGCAAGGTTATTAGGTACGGTAGGGTTGAGGGTCAAGTCAATTGGGAGGTAAGTTTGAATGGAGAAAAACTGGAGGAAGTAAAGTGTTTTAGATATATGGGAGTGGATCTGGCAGCGGATGGAACCATGGAAGCGGAAGTGGATCATAGGGCGGGGGAGGGGGCGAAAATCCTGGGAGCCTTGAAGAATGTGTGGAAGTCGAGAACATTATCTGGGAAAGCGAAAATGGGTATGTTTGAAGGAATAGTGGTTCCAACAATGTTGTATGGTTGCGAGGCGTGGGCTATGGATAGAGTTGTGCGCAGGAGGGTGGATGTGCTTGAAATGAGATGTTTGAGGACAATGTGTGGAGTGAGGTGGTTTGATCGAGTAAGTAACGTAAGGGTAAGAGAGATGTGTGGAAATAAAAAGAGCGTGGTTGAGAGAGCAGAAGAGGGTGTTTTGAAATGGTTTGGGCACATGGAGAGAATGAGTGAGGAAAGATTGACCAAGAGGATATATGTGTCGGAAGTGGAGGGAACGAGGAGAAGTGGGAGACCAAATTGGAGGTGGAAAGATGGAGTGAAAAAGATTTTGAGTGATCGGGGCCTGAACATGCAGGAGGGTGAAAGGAGGGCAAGGAATAGAGTGAATTGGATCGATGTGATATACCGGGGTTGACGTGCTGTCAGTGGATTGAATCAGGACATGTGAAGCGTCTGGGGTAAACCATGGAAAGCTGTGTAGGTATGTATATTTGCGTGTGTGGACGTGTATGTATATACATGTGTATGGGGGTGGGTTGGGCCATTTCTTTCATCTGTTTCCTTGCGCTACCTCGCAAACGCGGGAGACAGCGACAAAGCAAAAAAAAAAATATTTTTTTTTTTTATATATATATATATATATATATATATATATATATATATATATATATTGAGTAAGTAATGAAAGGGTAAGAGAGATGTGTGGTAATAAAAAGAGTGTGGTTGAGAGAGCAGAAGAGGGTGTTTTGAAATGGTTTGGTCACATGGAGAGAATGAGCGAGGAAAGATCGACAAAGAGGATATATTTGTCAGAGGTGGAGGGAACAAGGAGAAGTGGGAGACCAAAGTGGAGGTGGAAAGATGGAGTGGAAAAGATTTTGAGTGATTGGGGTCTGAACATGCAGGAGGGTGAAAGGCGTGCAAGGAATAGAGTGAATTGGAGTGATGTGATATACTGGGGTTGACATGCTGGCAGTGGAATGAACCAGGGCATGTGACGTGTCTGGGGTAAACCATGGAAAGGTCCGTGGGGCCTGGATGTGGAAAGGGAGCTGTGGTTTTGGTGCAATATACATGATAACTAGAGACTGAATGTGAACGAATGTGGCCTTTGTTGTCTATTCCTAGCGCTGCCTCACGCACATGCAGGGGGAGGGGGTTGTCATTTTATGTGTGGTGGGATGGCGATGGGAATGAATAAGGGCAGAGAGTGTGAATGATGTACATGTGTATATATGTATATGTCTGTGTGTGTATATATATGTATACGTCGAGATGTATAGATATGTGTATGTGCGTGTGTGGACGTGTATGTATATACATGTGTGTGTGGGTGGGTTGGGCCATTTTTTCGTCTGTTTCCTCACGCTACCTTGCTAACGCAGGAGACAGTGACAAAGTATAAAAAAAAAAAAAAAAAAAAAAAAAAAAAATATATATATATATATATATATATATATATATATATATATATATATATATATATATATATATAATATGTGATTTCACCAGATTGGAAGGTCAATCATACATTCAGTATCGGGCACTTCTTATCTCCCTTGGCCTCCACCTGTTCTTGCTCATGTTTGAGGTGCTGGCAGCAGACAACCTGGAGAACAAACGTCATGCTTGGGTCTCTGTGTTTGCTCCACTTATCCTCATCTCAATCGTGTCCATTGCAGCATGTATTTGGGCTGTGAAACATGATCGTTCTTTTGAGGTAAGTATGTGTTTATATTGATGCCATCTCATTTTTGAGTTCACACTGAATTTTGGTAATTATTAGATGCAGTACTAAAATGGCTTTATTTTTACCAGGATGAATAGATCATCAAAATTTTTGTGCCTGAGCTTGGAATTCATAAGTATTTAAGAACTAGATGGTATTGTTTTCTCTTCTCAATGGTGTGGCTCATGAGCTTGAAAGAATCTCCAGGATCTTCTCTTGGAAAATCATGGTGAAGACCTTCCAACCCTGTGTTTCTGACTTGGGGACACTTGATTTTCCCACCCTTTGCTGTCCACTCAGCCATAGTAGCTGCTCCTTACTCATTTGGGCCTGCTTTTAGTCCGTGAGAGACTGCCACATAGGTGATCTTATCAGTTTACTCATCATAGCCTACCAAAACTCAAAATTCTCATATCTTGAATGTTGCTCAAATGTCTCCTATCAGACTGTCTTTTTCCCTCTTGTATATAAGTATCCTTTTTATTCGGTATGTGTATGTATATATAAATATTATTATTATTATTATTATTATTATTATTATTATTATTATTATTATTATTATTATACTTAACCACTGTTTCCCACATCAGTGAGGTAGTGTAAGGAAACAGACGAAGAATGGCCCAACCACTCACATACACATGTGTATACATAAATGCCCATACATGCACATATGCATACATATATATAGACACGCATTTATACACACACACACACACACACACACACACACACACACACACATATATATTTATTTATTTATTTATTTATGGAGAGAATAAGTGAGGAAAGATTGACCAAGAGGATATATGTGTCGGAGGTGGAGGGAACGAGGAGAAGTGGGAGACCAAATTGGAGGTAGAAAGATGGAGTGAAAAAGATATTGTGTGATCGGGGCCTGAACATGCAGGAGGGTGAAAGGCGCGCAAGGAATAGAGTGAATTGGATCGATGTGGTATACCGGTGTTGACGTGCTGTCAGTGGATTGAATCAGGGCATGTGAAGCGTCTGGGGTAAACCATGGAAAGTTGTGTGGGGCCTGGATGTGGAAAGGGAGCTGTGGTTTCGGGCATTATTGCGTGACAGCTGGAGACTGAATGTGAACGAATGGGGCCTTTGTTGTCTTTTCCTAGTGCTACCTCGCACACATGAGGGGGGAGGGGGATGGTATTCCATGTGTGGCGAGGTGGCGATGGGAATGAATAGGGGCAGACAGTGTGAATTGTGTGCATGGGTATATATGTATGTGTCTGTGTGTGTATATATATGTGTACATTGAGATGTATAGGTATGTATATTTGCATGTGTGTGTGCACATTGTGTATGGGGGTGGGTTGTGCCATTTCTTTCGTCTGTTTCCTTGCACTACCTTGCAAACGCGGAAGACAGCGACAAAGCAAAAAAATGCTATTTTGCTTTGTCGCTGTCTCCCGTGTTAGCGAGGTAGCACAAGGAAACAGATGAAAGAATGGCCCAACCCGCCCACATACACATGTATATACATACATGTCCACACACGCAAATATACATACCTATACATCTCAATGTACACATATATATACACACACAGACATATACATATATACACATGTACATGATTCATAGTCTGCCTTTATTTGTTCCCATCGCCACCTCGCCACACATGGAATAACAACCCCCTCCCCCATCATGTGCGCGAGGTAGCGCTAGGAAAAGACACCAAAGGCCCCATTCGTTCACACTCAGTCTCTAGCTGTCATGTAATAATGCACCAAAACCACAGCTCCCTTTCCACATCCAGGCCCCACACAACTTTCCATGGTTTACCCCGGACGCTTCACATGCCCTGGTTCAATCCATTGACAGCATGTCGACCCCGGTATACCACATCGTTCCAATTCACTCTATTCCTTGCACGCCTTTCACCCTCCTGCATGTTCAGGCCCCGATCACTCAAAATTATTTTCACTCCATCTTTCCACCTCCAATTTGGTCTCCCACTTCTCCTCGTTCCCTCCACCTCTGAAACATATATCCTCTTGGTCAATCTTTCCTCACTCATTCTCTCCATGTGACCAAACCATTTCAAAACACCCTCTTTTGCTCTCTCAACCGCACTCTTTTTATTTCCACACATCTCTCTTACCCTTACATTACTTACTCGATCAAACCACCTCACACCACATATTGTCCTCAAACATCTCATTTCCAGCACATCCACCCTCCTGCGCACAACTCTATCCATAGCCCACGCCTCGCAACCATACAACATTGTTGGAACCACTATTCCTTCAAACATACCCATTTTTGCTTTCAGAGATAATGTTCTCGACTTCCAAACATTTTTCAAGGCTCCCAGAATTTTCGTCCCCTCCCCCACCCTAAGATTCACTTCCGCTTCCATGGTTCCATCCGCTGCCAGATCCACTCCCAGATATCTAAAACACTTCACTTCCTCCAGTTTATCTCCATTCAAACTCACCTCCCAATTGACTTGACCCTCAACCCTACTGTACCTAATAACCTTGCTCTTATTCGCGTTTACTCTTAACTTTCTTCTTTCACACACTTTACCAAACTCCGTCACCAGCTTATGCAGTTTCTTACATGAATCAGCCACCAGCGCTGTATCATCAGCGAACAACAACTGACTCACTTCCCAAGCTCTCTCATCCACAACAGACTGCATACTTGCCCCTCTTTCCAAAACTCTTGCATTCACCTCCCTAACAACCCCATCCATAAACAAATTAAACAACCATGGAGACATCACACACCCCTGCCGCAAACCTACATTCACTGAGAACCAATCACTTTCCTCTCTTCCTACATGTACACATGCCTTACATCCTCGATAAAAACTTTTCACTGCTCCTAACAACTTGCCTCCCACACCATATATTCTTAAAACCTTCTACAGAGCATCTCTATCTATCATATGCCTTCTCCAGGTCCATAAATGCTACATACAAATCCATTTATTTTTCTGACATACATTCTTCAAAGCAAACACCTGATCCACACATCCTCTACCACTTCTGAAACCACACTGCTCTTCCCCAATCTGATGCTCTGTACATGCCTTCACCCTCTCAATCAATACCCTCCCATATAATTTACTAGGAATACTCAACAAACTTATACCTCTGTAATTTGAGCACTCACTCTTATCCCCTTTGCCTTTGTACAATGGCACTTTGCAGGCATTCTGCCAATCCTCATGCACCTCACCATGAATCATACATACATTAAATAACCTTACCAACCAGTCAACAATACAGTCACCCCCTTTTTTTAATAAATTCCACTGCAATACCATCCAATACTTGCTGCATTCATCCATTCCTGTCACTATCCTGCTACGCAAGGGAATACCCCCCATTAACCACACTCACTCAGCTGCTCCCAAAACACTTGCCTCTCATGATCTTTCTTCTCATGCCCAGGTGCAAAGGCTCCAATAATCACCCATCTCTCTCCATCCACATTCAGTTTTACCCATATCATTCTAGAATTTACTTTCTTACACTCTGTCACATACTTCCACCACTCCTGTTTCAGGAGTAGTGCTACTCCTTCCCTTGCTCTTGTCCTCTCACCAACCCCTGACTTTACTCCCAAAACATTTCCAAACCACTCTTCCCCTTTACCCTTGAGCTTTGTTTCACTCAGAGCCAAAACATTCAGGTTCCTTTCCTCAAACATACTACCTATCTCCTTTTTTCTCATCTTGGTTACATCTACACACATTTAGACACCTCAATCTGAGCCTTTGAGGAGGATGAGCACTCCCTGTGTGACTCCTTCTTCTGTTTCCCCTTTTAGAAAGTTTGAAATACAAGGAGGGGAGGGCTTCTAGCCCCCCCGCTCCCGTCCCCTTTAGTCGCCTTCTACGACACGTGGGGAATGCTTGGGAAGTATTCTTTCTCCCCTATCTCCCCTATACATGTATATATAAGGGTAATGGTGAAGAGCTTCTAGATTTATGTGCTGAAAAAGGACTGGTGATTGGGAATACCTGGTTTAAAAAGAGAGATATACATAAGTATACATATGTAAGTAGGAGAGATGGCCAGAGAGCGTTATTGGATTAAGTGTTAATTGATAGGCACGCGGAAGAGACTATTGGATGTTAATGTGCTGAGAGGTGCAACTGGAGGGATGTCTAATCATTATGTGGAGGTGAAGGTGAAGATTTGTACAGGTTTTCAGAAAAGAAGAGAGAATGTTGGGGTGAAGAGATTGGTGAGAGTAAGTGAGCTTGGGAAGGAGACTTGTGTGAGGAAGAAGTAGGAGAGACTGAGTGTAGAATGGAAAAAGGTGAGAACAGAGGACATAAGGGGAGTGGAGGAGGAATGGGATGTATTTAGGGAAGCAGTGATGGCTTGTGCAAAAGATGCTTGTGGCATGAGAAGCATGGGAGGTGGGCAGATTAGAAAGGGTAGTAAGTGGTGGGATGAAGAAGTAAGATTATTAGTGAAAGAGAAGAGAGAGGCGTTTGGACGATTTTTGCCGGGGAAATAATGCAAATGAGTGGGAGATGTATAAAAGAAAGAGGCAGGAGGTCAAGAGAAAGGTGCAAGAGGCAAAAAAGAGGGCAAATGAGAGTTGGGGTGAGAGTATCATTAAATTTTAGGAAGAATAAGATGTTTTGGAAGGAAGTAAATAAAATGTGTAAGACAAGGGAACAATGGGGACATTAGTGAAGGGGCTTATGGGGAGGTGATAAGTAGTGGTGATGTGAGAAGATGGAGTGAGTATTTTTAAGGTTTGTTGAATGTGTTTGATGATAGAGTGGCAGATATAGGGTGTTTTGGTCAAGGTGGTGTGCAAAGTGAGAGGGTTAGGGAGAATGATTTGGTAAACAGAGAAGAGGTAGAAAAAGCTTTGCAGAAGATGAAAGCCAGCAAGACTTTGGGTTTGGATGGTATTGCAGTGGAAGTTATTAAAAAAGGGGGTGACTGTATTGTTGACTGGTTGGTAAGGTTATTTAATGTATGTATGACTCATGGTGAGGTGCCTGAGGATTGGCGAAATGCTTGCATAGTGCCATTGTACAAAGGCAAAGGGGATAAAAGTGAGTGCTCAAATTATAGAGGTATAAGTTTGTTGAGTATTCCTGGTAAATTATATAGGAGGGTATTGATTGAGAGGGTGAAGGCATGTACAGAACATCAGATTGGGGAAGAGCAGTGTGGTTTCAGAAGTAGTAGATGATGTGTGGATCAGGTGTTTGCTTTGAAGAATGTATGTGAGAAATATTTAGAAAAGCAAATGGATTTGTATTTGGCATTTATGGATCTGGAAGAGGCATATGATGGAGTTGATTGAGGTGCTCTGTGGAAAGTATTAAGAATATATGGTGTGGGAGGCAAGTTGTTAGAAGCAGTGAAAAGTTTTTATTGAGGATGTAAGGCATGTGTATGAGTAGGAAGAGAGGAAAGTGATTGGTTCTCAGTGAATGTTGGTTTGCGGCAGGAGTGCATGATGTCTCCATGGTTGTTTAATTTGTTTATGGATGGGGTTGTTAGGGAGGTGAATGTAAGAGTTTTGGAAAGGGGCAAGTATGCAGTCTGTTGTGGATGAGAGAGCTTGGAAAGTGAGTCAGATGTTGTTCGCTGATGATACAGCGCTGGTGGCAGATTTGAGTGAGAAACTGGAGAAGCTGGTGACGGAGTTTGGTAAAGTGTTTGAAAGAAGAAAGCTAAGAGTAAATGTGAATAAGAGCAAGGTTATTAGGTACAGTAGGGTTGAGGGACAATTCAATTGGGAGGTAATTTTGAATGGAGAGAAACTGGAGGAAGTGAAGTGTTTTAGATATCTGGGAGTGGATTTCGCAGCAGATTGAACCATGGAATCGGAAGTGAATCATAGGGTGGGGGAGGGGGTGAAAGTTCTGGGAGCGTTGAAAAATGTTTGGAAGTCGAGAACGTCATCTTGGAAAGCAAAAATGGGTATGTTTGAAGGAATAGTGGTCCCAATAATGTTATATGGCTGCGAGGCATGGGCTATAGACAGAGTTGTGCAGAGGAGAGTGGATGTGCTGGAAATGAGATGTTTGAGGACAGTATGTGGTGTGAGGTGGTTTGATCGAGTAAGTAATGAAAGGGTAAGAGAGATGTGTGTAATAAAAAGTGTGGTTGAGAGAGCAGAAAAGGGTGTTTTGAAGTGGTTTGGTTACATGGAGAGAATGAGTGAAGAAAGATTGACAAAAAGGATATACGTGTCAGAGGTGGAGGGAACGAGGAGAAGTGGGAGACCAAATTGGAGGTGGAAAGATGGAGTGAAATAGATTTTGAGTGACTGGTGCCTGAACATGCAGGAGGGTGAAAGGCGTGCAAGGAATAGAGTGAATTGGAACGGTGTGGTATACCGGGGTCAACGTGCTGTCAGTGGATTGAACCAGGGCATGTGAAGCGTCTGGAGTAAACCATGGAAAGTTGTGTGGGGCCTAGATGTGGAAAGGGAGCTGTGGTTTCGGTGCATTGTACATGACAGCTAGAGACTGAATGTGAACGAATGTGGCCTTTGTTTCCTTTTCCTAGCGCTACCTCGCGCACATGAGGGGGTTGTCATTTCATGTATGGCGAGGTGGCGACTGGAATGAATAAGAGCAGACAGTATGAATTATGTACATGTGTATATATGTATATACGTGTGTGTGTATATATATGTATACGTTGACATGTGTAGGTATGTATATGTGCGTGTCTGGATGTCTATGTATATACATGTGTGTGTGGGTGGGTTGGGCCATTCTTTCGTGTTTCCTCTACTTACAGAGAAGAAAGGCAAGGGGATAAAGGTGAGTATTCAAACTACCCGGGTTTGTTGAGTCTACCTGTTGACTGTATGGAAGGGTATTGATTGAGAAGGTGAAGCATTTACAGATTATCAGATTAGGGAGGAGCATTGTGGTTTCAGAAACGATAGGAGATGTGTGGATCAGGTGTTTGCTTGAATAAAAGAATGTGAGAAATACTTCGAAAAAGAGAATGATATGTATGTGGCATTTATGGATCTGGTGAAATCATGTGTTAGGGTTGATAGAAATGTTGTATGGAAAGTCTTGATCATATATAGTGTGGAAGGAAAGCTACTTGGAGCAGTGAGAAGTTTTTATCAAGGGTGTAAGGTTTCTGTATGAGCAGGAAGAGAGTGAATGGTTCCAAGTGAAGGTTGGCCTGGTTTGTGGTAGGGATGTATGATGTCACTATGGTTGCTGAATTTGATAATGGATGGGATGATAGAGGAGGTGAATGTGAGAGTCATAGAGATGGGGTGAGTATGCAGTCTATGGGGAATGAGAGGGCCTGGGAAGTAAGTCAGTTGTTGTTTGCAGATGATACAGCACTGGAAGCAGATTCAAGTGAAAGACTGAGGTTGGTGACTGACTTTGGAAGAGTGTTTGAAAGGAGAAAGGTGAGAGTGAATATGAATAAAAGCAAGGTTATTAGTTTTAGCAGGTTTAAAGGACAAGTAAGTTGGATTATAAGTGTGAATTAAGAAAACTTGGAGGAAGTTAAATGTTTTAGATACCTGGAAATGGACATGGCAGCGAATGGAATCATGAAACTGGAGGTGAGTCATAGGTTGGGTGAGGGGACAAAAGTTCTGGGAGCCTGTGGAATGTGTGGAAAGAATGTTATCTGGGAGGACAAAACTGGGTATGTTTGAAGGAATGGTAGTCCCAACAATATTGTATGTATTTGAGGCATGGGATATAGATAAGATTGTGAAGGAGGGAGGGTGTATTGGCAATGAAATGTTTAGGACAATATGTGGTGTGAAGTGGTTTGATTAAGTAATGAAAGGTAAAGAGAGATGTGTGGTAGAAAAAGAGTATGGTTGAGAGAAAGCAGAAGGTGTGCTGAAATGGTATGGATATGTAAAAAAAGAGTGGGGAAAGTTTGACAAAGTTGATGTATGTGTCAGAAGTGGAGGGAACAGGGAGAATAGGGAGACCAAATTAGAGAAGGAAGAATGGAGTGAAAAAGATTTTAAGTGACTGCAGTCTGAATGTGCAGGAGGGTAAAAGACATGCATGGGATTGAGTGAATTAGAATGATGCAGTCAGTGGATTTAACCAGAGCATGTGAAGCATCCATAGTAAACCATGGAAAGGTCTGTGAGTCCTGGTTGTAAATAGGGAGCTGTGGTTTTGGTGCATTAAATATGACAGATAGAGAATGGATGTGAGCGGATGTGGCCTTTCTTTTTCTGTTCTTAGTGCTACCTCAGTCATGTGGGAAATGATGATCAAGTGTGAAAAAAAGGTAGCACTATGTACTTCTTATTACAATAAGTATTGCCCTATACTTTTTGTTGCAGGAAGTAGTATCATGTACTTTTTGATGCAGTAAATAGTACTATATACTGTTTGTTACATTAAGTAAAACCATGTACTCTTTATTACATTACAGTGTCTGGAAAAAATATTGTCCAACCCCCATGCATGTTCAGAGGAGATACACAGCAAAGGTTTATTGTGGATACAAGCATATGATGCTCTAAGGGTAAAATCATCATACATTTGGCTGCTGAGACTAGTGTGCCTCAGGCTGTCTTTGGGGAATGATACTATTCTAGATATATTCTTCCAGGCTGCCACTTCATTTTGGGAATTTTGCTTCAGGGCATTGCATTTCTTCCACCTGCTGCTTCAAGATGAATGACTTTTACCTTTCTAAGGAGGAGAAAGCTCAGATATTTACCCTGAAGTAAGAAATTGTGGGTACACATCAGATTTATAGTCGCACTGGGTGCTCAGAACATACGATCAGGTGGCTGCTTCCTGCAGTGCTGTGGGAAGTGTGTCATATTCACTCGTTTTCTAATGTTCACATGTCTTCACAGACAGCTTCTAGCATGTTTTAGAATATTTTACATTTTTACCTTGATATTGTATGTTTTTTATATTTTTCTTTCTGAAGCTCCATTTAAGTAATCTAGATGACCATTGAATGCCGCTATCTAGATCTTTAGTTTTAACCTGTTTCGGGACCCATATGGTGTTGATTTTCAGGTTATTTTCTTGAGGACCTTTATCACCCCCTAAGTGATCACCTAAGTGCTAGTAGTCAAAGTTCCTGACATTGTTTAGTCTCAAAAGATCCTGTTTCCAAATAGGCGAATCTGTTTATTGATCATAGCATATCTGAGGTTGTTTCTGTCATTACAAGATTTTAAAATGTTTACTGTATGAGATTTGAATCCTTTTATGTTGCCCCTTTTCAAGAGCTCAATTTATTGGATTTGTCTTCTTTTCAGTTGTCTCTCTGAGAATGAATAGAGATCTTCAAGTGTCAGCAAGGAACCACATTCTCTTGTGTGCCTAAGCTGTTCTACCCTTTTCTTTGAAGGACTGTTTTTATTTCGAACTAAAACTTTTTTCAGCCAATCCTGTTTGCTAGAGCCTTATCAGGAAATTACTTTCTTGCTATCCTTTGATGAGGAAGCTTCTTTTAAGGTGAGGAAGAAATAAGTATCTTCAGATAAGCCTTGATTATGTAGATGTTTACATTTTTCCTGTTGAGAAATTTCTTCTTACCATCCTCCTGTGTTGCTATGATCTCATTAGCTCATAGGACAACCAACCCTGGAGAGAAAAGTAAGTTTTGAAAAATGAAAAACTATTTCTCTTCAGGCAAGTAATTTTTCATTATTGCTTCCCATCCTACCTTCCCCTCTCTCTGAGAAATTCTCCTCTTTTCTGATGGTAGTGACTGTGATCTCCTTGTCTTGGGAATTATTAGGTGGTCTACCTGCATGGGGCAGCAACTGGCAGGAAGATGACATCACCCCTGGTGGTGGCAGCTGTTTGGACTGGTGTTCCAGAATGAGCTAGTGACAGGATTGTTGTTTGGGTGGTTTGCAAAGGGTGAGAGTTATAAACTTCACTGGAAAGGGAATGAAGGCTTCCAATACCCTAGAGATCAAATAAGATTCTCAATAGCTCATGGAACACAACCCAAGGAGAAATAGTTTTTCTTTCATCAGTACATGCTTTTTTTCACCACTAAAATTCATAGAGATTCCTTTTTTGATGCTGCATGTTTCTTTTCACTGTCTATATTCACTGTACCACACACCTCCATGACAGCCTCAAATAATGCATTCTTAAACTACCTTCACATCATCTCAATCTCATCTTGTATTTTTCTGGACTTAACCTTTCATTTAACTTCTCTGAGAAGTTAGGTTTCATACAACTTTAATGCTTTTATTCTTCTTGTTTATAATTCTCATTTCTATTCTTATACCATTTATAACAAAAGGCTAACCCACAGATGACTGTTATATGATAAGATAGACCCCCTCCTAACCATCTTATTTACTGTGTCATGCACTCTACCTTTCAAATTACCTCCTACCAGAAGTACAATTTTCATGCTTTTATCTTCCTCCTTTGGAGGGAAAAGCTGAATGTGCCAAAAGGTAGCAATGCATGGAGGACACAATGAAGATTATAAAGTACAAAAAAGAAAATTTGAAAGGATTGTATACATGGTTAATAGGTAGGTAAGTGAGGGTCCTTCAAAGAGAAATGAACAAAGATTAAAAGGAGAATACTAATTTAGTATGGAAGATAGCTCATAAAAGTAGAATAGTGGTTTATATAAAGAGTGGTAATGCATTAGACAAATGTGCAAAAATGCTAGCGCCTCAGTAAGAATCTCAAAGGAATAAGATTCCATAGCAGAGTTGACAGAATGTATGCTAAGGTAGTGATGGATTTATCTTAAAGGATAACGTAAACCCACTGTACTGGTGGATACTGTTAGCTTGACAGTCATAGTGTATGTTGACACCCTGTTAGTTAATTGTTAGTGTATGGTTAGATTCATTAATAGAAACTTATGGGATAGTATTCATTGTGATATCTTTCAGATATTTTAAGAACTGAATCAGTTTTGGTGAAATTTTACAGAATCTATGATAGCATGAGTGTCGGGCAAGAAGCACATGTTCTCAGTTTGCCCATATTTTGTGGTAGAATAGTATCCTTCTACATGTCAGAACAGATGTTTTATCCTCAGTGTTTTGTATATGAAAAACAGATGGAAGTCTTTTCTCTGTCAGAATATGTTCATGTTTATTTTCCAGGTTAGTTTTGTGTTATTAATCTGTTGTGATTTACTTCAGCTTGAGCTCTTTTGCTCAGTGAATCTGTTGCAGTTCATCTTTATTGCTCTACGGCTGGACAAATATATCAGATGGCCATGGGAGGTGAGTCATGAGTCAGTTTCATAACCATGAAGTTTCAGAGTTTCCTGATCATAAAATTTGGGTTAACCTGGGTCCTAAAGTTTAGGGTAAAGGGTAACCAAGTGGCAAGTGGCCTGTTAAGGGAGAGGCATCATAGGCTAAGAAGCAGCTCTAGAGTTCTTTAGTTATGGAGACTGTTACCATGGCCACCCCTTTGAGGGAGTTCCAATTGGAACAGACATCAGAGATATATATAGATAGACTAACACTTTCTAAATTTAGGTCCATGTGAATCACAGAGTTCAAGTTCAGCCATGCAAGAGTTTATTGTAGTTTGGACCAATGTTTGCTTTCAAGGGGGAATCAGAATGATGTATGTTTAGATGAAAAGAAGATATATGGCAGATGACATTCTGAATACTTAAAGACTAAGTTCTGCTATGTGCTTTGTTTTTCTGTAAGTAGTACCATGTACTTTTTATTGTAGTTAGTAAGGACACACTTTTTACTGCAATAAGAAGTACCCTGCACTTTTAACTGCAGTTAGGGGTACCCTGCACTTTTCAATGCAATAAAGAGTACTGTGCACTTTTTACTCTATAAGGAGTATCCTGCGCTTTTTAAAACAATAAGGAGTATCCTGCACTTTTTACTGCAACAAGGAGTATCCTGCACTTTTTACTGCAATAAGGAGTATCCTGCACTTTTTACTGCAACAAGGAGTATCCTGCACTTTTTACTGCAATAAGGAGTACCCTGCAGTTTTTACTGCAATAAGGAGTACCCTGCACTTTTTACTGCGGTAAGGAGTATCCTGCACTTTTTACTGCAATAAGGAGTACCCTGCACTTTTTACTGCAATAAGGAGTATCCTGCACTTTTTACTGCGGTAAGGAGTATCCTGCACTTTTTACTGCAATAAGGAGTACCCTGCACTTTTTACTGCGGTAAGGAGTATCCTGCACTTTTTACTGCAATAAGGAGTACCCTGCACTTTTTACTGCGGTAAGGAGTATCCTGCACTTTTTACTGCAATAAGGAGTACCCTGCACTTTTTAAGGCAATAAGGAGTATCCTGCACTTTTTACTGCAGTAAGGAGTATCCTGCACTTTTTACTGCAATAAGGAGTACCCTGCACTTTTTACTGCAATAAGGAGTATCCTGCACTTTTTACTGCGGTAAGGAGTATCCTGCACTTTTTACTGCAATAAGGAGTATCCTGCACTTTTTACTGCAATAAGGAGTACCCTGCACTTTTTAGTGCAATAAGGAGTATCCTGCACTTTTTACTGCAATAAGGAGTACCCTGCACTTTTTACTGCGGTAAGGAGTATCCTGCACTTTTTACTGCAATAAGGAGTATCCTGCACTTTTTACTGCAATAAGGAGTATCCTGCACTTTTTACTGCAATAAGGAGTATCCTACACTTTTTAAGGTAATAAAGAATACCCTTCACTTTTTACTGCAATAAGGAGTATCCTGCACTTTTTACTGCAATAAGGAGTATCCTGCACTTTTTAAGGCAATAAAGAATACCCTGCACTTTTTACTGCAATAAGGAGTATCCTGCACTTTTTAAGGCAATAAGGAGTATCCTGCACTTTTTACTGCAATAAGGGGTATCCTGCACTTTTTACTGCAATAAGGAGTATCCTGCACTTTTAAAGGCAATAAAGAATACCCTTCACTTTTTACTGCAATAAGGAGTATCCTGCACTTTTTACTGCAATAAGGAGTATCCTGCACTTTTTACTGCAATAAGGAGTATCCTGCACTTTTTACTGCAATAAGGAGTATCCTGCACTTTTTACTGCAATAAGGAGTATCCAGCACTTTTTAAGGCAATAAGGAGTATCCTGAACTTTTTACTGCAATAAGGAGTATCCTGCACTTTTTACTGCAATAAGGAGTATCCTGCACTTTTTACTGCAATAAGGAGTATCCTGCACTTTTTACTGCAATAAGGAGTACCCTGCACTTTTTACTGCAATAAGGAGCATCCTGCACTTTTTACTGCAATAAGGAGTATCCTGCACTTTTTACTGCAATAAGGAGTATCCTGCACTTTTTAAGGCAATAAAGAATACCCTGCACTTTTTACTGCATTAAGGAGTATCCTGCACTTTTTACTGCAATAAGGAGTATCCTGCACTTTTTACTGCAATAAGGAGTATCCTGCACTTTTTAAGGCAATAAGGAGTATTGTGGTGTTGTGGTGTGAGGTGGTTTGATCGAGTAAGTAATGTAAGGGTAAGAGAGATGTGTGGAAATAAAAAGAGCGTGGTTGAGAGAGCAGAAGAGGGTGTTTTGAAATGGTTTGGTCTCATGGAGAGAATGAGTGAGGAAAGATTGACCAAGAGGATATATGTGTCGGAGGTGGAGGGAACGAGGAGAAGAGGGAGACCAAATTGGAGGTGGAAAGATGGAGTGAAAAAGATTTTGTGTGATTGGGGCCTGAACATGCAGGAGGGTGAAAGGAGGGCAAGGAATAGAGTGAATTGGAGCGATGTGGTATACCAGGGTTGACGTGCTGTCAGTGGATTGAATCAAGGCATGTGAAGCGTCTGGGGTAAACCATGGAAAGCTGTGTAGGTATGTATATTTGCGTGTGTGGACGTATGTATATGCATGTGTATGGGGGTGGGTTGGGCCATTTCTTTCGTCTGTTTCCTTGCGCTACCTCGCAAACGCGGGAGACAGCGACAAAGCAAAAAAAAAAAAAAAAAAAAAAGGAGTATCCTGCACTTTTTACTGCAATCAGGAGTATCCTGCACTTTTTACTGCAATAAGGAGTATCCAGCACTTTTTAAGGCAATAAGGAGTATCCTGCACTTTTTACTGCAATAAGGAGTATCCTGCACTTTTTACTGCAATAAGGAGTATCCAGCACTTTTTACTGCAATAAGGAGTATCCAGCACTTTTTAAGGCAATAAGGAGTATCCTGCACTTTTTACTGCAATAAGGAGTATCCTGCACTTTTTACTGCAATAAGGAGTATCCAGCACTTTTTACTGCAATAAGGAGTATCCTGCACTTTTTACTGCAATAAGGAGTATCCAGCACTTTTTAAGGCAATAAGGAGTATCTTGCACTTTTTACTGCAATAAGGAGTATCCTGCACTTTTTACTGCAATAAGGAGTATCCAGCACTTTTTAAGGCAATAAGGAGTATCCTGCACTTTTTACTGCAATAAAGAGTAACCTCCTGTACTCTCCTGTGTGAGGAAGTACCAGGAGAGACTGAGTACAGAATGGAAAAAGGTGAGAACAATGGAAGTAAGGGGAGTGGGGGAGGAATGGGATGTATTTAGGGAATCAGTGATGGATTGTGCAAAAGATGCTTGTGGCATGAGAAGAGTGGGAGGTGGGTTGATTAGAAAGGGTAGTGAGTGGTGGGATGAAGAAGTGAGAGTATTAGTGAAAGAGAAGAGAGAGGCATTTGGACGATTTTTGCAGGGAAAAAATGCAATTGAGTGGGAAATGTATAAAAGAAAGAGACAGGAGGTCAAGAGAAAGGTGCAAGAGGTGAAAAAAAGGGCAAATGAGAGTTGGGGTGAGAGAGTATCATTAAATTTTAGGGAGAATAAAAAGATGTTCTGGAAGGAGGTAAATAAAGTGCGTAAGACAAGGGAGCAAATGGGAACTTCAGTGAAGGGCGCAAATGGGGAGGTGATAACAAGTAGTGGTGATGTGAGAAGGAGATGGAGTGAGTATTTTGAAGGTTTGTTGAATGTGTTTGATGATAGAGTGGCAGATATAGGGTGTTTTGGTCGAGGTGGTGTGCAAAGTGAGAGGGTTAGGGAAAATGATTTGGTAAACAGAGAAGAGGTAGTGAAAGCTTTGCGGAAGATGAAAGCCGGCAAGGCAGCAGGTTTGGATGGTATTGCAGTGGAATTTATTAAAAAAGGGGGTGACTGTATTGTTGACTGGTTGGTAAGGTTATTTAATGTATGTATGACTCATGGTGAGGTGCATGAGGATTGGCGGAATGCGTGCATAGTGCTATTGTACAAAGGCAAAGGGGATAAGAGTGAGTGCTCAAATTACAGAGGTATAAGTTTGTTGAGTATTCCTGGTAAATTATATGGGAGGGTATTGATTGAGAGGGTGAAGGCATGTACAGAGCATCAGATTGGGGAAGAGCAGTGTGGTTTCAGAAGTGGTAGAGGATGTGTGGATCAGGTGTTTGCTTTGAAGAATGTATGTGAGAAATACTTAGAAAAGCAAATGGATTTGTATGTAGCATTTATGGATCTGGAGAAGGCATATGATAGAGTTGATAGAGATGCTCTGTGGAAGGTATTAAGAATATATGGTGTGGGAGGAAAGTTGTTAGAAGCAGTGAAAAGTTTTTATTGAGGATGTAAGGCATGTGTATGTGTAGGAAGAGAGGAAAGTGATTGGTTCTCAGTGAATGTAGGTTTGTGGCAGGGGTGTGTGATGTCTCCATGGTTGTTTAATTTGTTTATGGATGGGGTTGTTAGGGAGGTAAATGTAAGAGTTTTGGAAAGAGGGGCAAGTATGAAGTCTGTTGGGGATGAGAGAGCTTGGGAAGTGAGTTAGTTGTTGTTCGCTGATGATACAGCGCTGGTGGCTGATTCATGTGAGAAACTGCAGAAGCTGGTGACTGAGTTTGGTAAAGTGTGTGGAAGAAGAAAGTTAAGAGTAAATGTGAATAAGAGCAAGGTTATTAGGTACAGTAGGGTTGAGGGTCAAGTCAATTGGGAGGTGAGTTTGAATGGAGAAAAACTGGAGGAAGTGAAGTGTTTTAGATATCTGGGAGTGGATCTGGCAGCGGATGGAACCATGGAAGCGGAAGTGGATCATAGGGTGGGGGAGGGGGCGAAAATTCTTGGGGCCTTGAAGAATGTGTGGAAGTCGAGAACATTATCTCGGAAAGCAAAGATGGGTATGTTTGAAGGAATAGTGGTTCCAACAATGTTGTATGGTTGCGAGGCGTAGGCTATGGATAGAGTTGTGCGCAGGAGGATGGATGTGCTGGAAATGAGATGTTTGAGGACAATGTGTGGTGTGAGGTGGTTTGATCGAGTGAGTAACGTAAGGGTAAGAGAGATGTGTGGAAATAAAAAGAGCGTGGTTGAGAGAGCAGAAGAGGGTGTTTTGAAGTGGTTTGGGCACATGGAGAGAATGAGTGAGGAAAGATTGACCAAGAGGATATATGTGTCGGAGGTGGAGGGAACGAGGAGAAGAGGGAGACCAAATTGGAGGTGGAAAGATGGAGTGAAAAAGATTTTGTGTGATCGGGGCCTGAACATGCAGGAGGGTGAAAGGAGGGCAAGGAATAGAGTAAATTGGAGCGATGTGGTATACCGGGGTTGACGTGCTGTCAGTGGATTGAATCAAGGCATGTGAAGCGTCTGGGGTAAACCATGGAAAGCTGTGTAGGTATGTATATTTGCGTGTGTGGACGTATGTATATACATGTGTATGGGGGGGGGTTGGGCCATTTCTTTCGTCTGTTTCCTTGCGCTACCTCGCAAACGCGGGAGACAGCGACAAAGTATAATAAAAAAAAAAAAAATAAAGAGTACCCTGCACTTTTTACTGCAATAAGGAGTACCCTGCACTTTTTAAGGCAATAAGGAGTATCCTGCACTTTTTACTGCAATAAGGAGTATCCTGCACTTTTTACTGCAATAAGGAGTATCCTGCACTTTTTACTGCAATAAGGAGTACCCTGCACTTTTTACTGCAATAAGGAGTATCTTGCACTTTTTACTGCAATAAGGAGTATCCAGCACTTTTTACTGCAATAAGGAGTATCCAGCACTTTTTAAGGCAATAAGGAGTATCCTGCACTTTTTACTGCAGTAAGGAACACCCTGCACTTTTTAAGGCAATAAAGAGTACCCTGCCCTTTTTACTGCAATAAGGAGTATCCTGCACTTTTTACTGCAATAAGGAGTACCCTGCACTTTTTACTGCAATAAGGAGTATCCTGCACTTTTTAAGGCAATAAGGAGTATCCTGCACTTTTTGCTGCAATAAGGAGCACCCTGCACTTTTTACTGCAATAAGGAGTACCCTGCACTTTTTATTGCAATGAGTATCCTGCACTTTTTACTGCAATAAGGAGTATCCTGCACTTTTTAAGGCAATAAGGAGTATCTTGCACTTTTTGCTGCAATAAGGAGTACCCTGCACTTTTTACTGCAATAAGGAGTACCCTGCACTTTTTACTGCAATAAGGAGTATCTTGCACTTTTTACTGCAATAAGGAGTATCTTGCACTTTTACTGCAATAAGGAGTACCCTGCACTTTTTACTGCAATAAGTAGTATCCTGCACTTTTTACTGCAATAAGGAGTACCTTGCACTTTTTAAGGCAATAAAGAATACCCTGCACTTTTTACTGCAATAAGGAGTATCTTGCACTTTTTACTGCAATAAGGAGTATCTTGCACTTTTACTGCAATAAGGAGTACCCTGCACTTTTTACTGCAATAAGTAGTATCCTGCACTTTTTACTGCAATAAGGAGTACCTTGCACTTTTTAAGGCAATAAAGAATACCCTGCACTTTTTACTGCAATAAGGAGTATCCTGCACTTTTTAAGGCAATAAGGAGTATCCTGCACTTTTTACTGCAATAAGGAGTATCCTGCACTTTTTAAGGCAATAAGGAGTACCCTGCACTTTTTAAGGCAATAAGGAGTATCCTGCATTTTTTACTGCAGTAAGGAGTATCCTGTACTTTTTGCTGCAGCATGTGGTACTATGTACTTTTTATTACAATGAGTTTTGGAATATACTTTTTATTGCAGTATGTACTACCATGTACTGTTTAATGCAGTAAATAGTACCATGTACTCTTTATTATTATAAAGTGTTTGCAAAAAACATTGCCCAGCTCCTATGTATTTTCAAAGGAGATACATGGCTAAGATTTGATTGTGGGTACAAGCATATGACCCTCTGAGGGTGAAATCATCATGCTTCTGGTTGTTGAGACTAGTGTTTCTAACAGTGTGAGCACCGGCAACCCACCTCATTGTGCACCAGGCCTTCTTGAGAAACAATATTCTATATATACTTTTTTAGGCTGCCACTTCATTATGGAAATTTTGCTCAGGGCACTGTATTTCTTCCACCTATGCTTCAAAGTGATTGGGTCTTCCCTTTCCAAAGAGGAAAAAGCCTAAATTCTTGCCTGGAAACAGGAAAATGTGGGTACACTTGAGATTTCTAAGTGCAGTGGGCACTCAGAACCTATGATCAGAGGGCTGCTTCCTGCAGCACTTCATTAGTGCCTCACCCTATTCAGGAGATCAAGACCCTGTAGACTCAAACATGACCTACAATACTTTAGGAACCTTACCCACTCCATCCCTAGACATCTGCAGATGGTAATGAAAGCCAAAGGAGAGATGACAAAGTACTGAATTGTAAGTGTGACATCACCTTTGAAAATGTTTGGAGAGGCAGACAAGATTTTTGGCAGATACTGTAAGTAGTACCATTACATAATACCTTGTACTTTTTATTACAAGAAGTTGTACCTTGTACTTTTTATTGCAAGAAGTTGCACCATGAACTCTTTATTACAATAAGGAGCATCATGTATTTTTATTACCATATATGTAGTACTGTGCAGTTTTTATATCGCCATCTTTACCAACTGTTTTCTTGATGTGTCATTCAGACTCATGTAGAATATTTTGGCACTTTTTCATGTACAGTGAACCTCTCTTCTGATGGACAAATTGCAGGGAAGGGTGTTCCATTAGAAGTTTAATTCCATTTTGTCCCAGATTTTTCAAAGAAATATGAATAAATGAAAATTTTAAGAATCAGATGAAAAGTTGGCTGATTTCTCAATTCTGAAGGTGCTCAGGGAATAGCAAAGACTACTCTGAGTCAGAGTGAAATAGCTCAAGGATAACTTGAATCACCTTTTGGTCAGAAATGGAATGTGCTTGAGGTGCAGGATACTCTACTCATGCTCATGATGCTCATTTTCAGTTTTTCAGCAATGCTGCAGTTTTTCATTGACTGCTTAGCACATGCAACACTGAGAACATTTTTATATGCCATGATTTGATAAAGAAAAAGTCTTTAACCATAAAAAAAATCACTGCAGTTGCACAAGAACACAGGTACTGAATTTGTTTATGTTTTGACTAAGCAAATGCTTATCTCAGACTGGCAGGTAGTGACCAAGCTGTCTTGTTTCCTCTTGAAGTTTATACTTATATTTCTTTATAGGTGTAAAAGTAAGAAAACTAGTATTGTACTGTTTAACTAAATATTTCTTTATAGGTGTAAAAGTAAGAAAACTAGTATTGTGCTGTTTAACTAACAATAGTTAGATAGCACAATACTAGTTGTCTTACTTTTCAAAGTAAAACTACATGTGTGCAGAGAAGAAACTGCATGGTAGTGAAAAAAAGTACAAATGCACTAAGGTGATGCACAACAGGTTCTCACATGTTCTGATCCCCAGCATCTGGAACCAAGGTTGGAAACTAACAGACTGTTGTGTTATGTCCCAGACTCATTCATATGGGTCCATACTTTACCTTCATAAAAAAAGATTTCTGATGTAACATAGTTTTATAGAATTTTTTGTTAGGTTCCAAATGTAGTCTGGTTGGGTCCAGAAGGTTCATGGGAAACTGAATTTTGATGTGCTGAAGTTAGTTACAATGGGGTTTTACTGTATTACTGTTGGTTCTTTGAGACTTGACTAATTAAATTGAAGTGACTAGAGCGTTCAGGAAAGATTTTACGTGTGCAATCCTGTTCTGAAAGTAGGTGACATGAAATATGAACAGAGAGTGTAAACTCATGACACATGGTACTAGTAACAGCAGCTGATAATGTTACATAGTTTGCTTTGAATTTACATCCCTTAAGCCTATCGTGCATGGACTCGTTTTATATTTTAATCACAGACAGCCTACACTATTATTTAGGTTGTTTTATTGTGCCTTTTAGATCTTATTCCAGGATTATCCTGTACATCACCAATTAGATTAGGTTCAGATATCAAAATGTTTTAAAAGCATCCTAAAGCTAGTCTTCATTTTAACACTTTTTAGATTGTGTTTGTGCCAGCTTGGATACTGATGTGTGTCTCCGTGGTGGCTGTGCTTTACTCTATCATATTTGCTGGTGTCCTGCTGCGAATGCCCGATGTAAACCCTGATCGACGTCGCACTTCCATGAACTCTGCCATAGGTTACACCTGCCTTGTGGCTCCACTGCTTATTTTTCTAGTGAGAAATTTGATATTCGGGGTTACAAGCTTTCTTTATCTTGCATTATGTAGTAGAATATGTGTAATGAGAATCAGATGGTGAAATCATTGTTTTGCAATTTATATTCAACAAACAAGTGAAATGATGAGACATAACTTTTGAAATCTGTAATGTAATGGATAGGTTGTGGTTATGCCATGGAAATAAGTTCAGTTCTTTGTTCTAAGCATTGTTGGTCAGTATTATACTTATCCTTGTTTTACTCTAAGCTGACTATAGTTGCTGAATATTTTAAGGGATACAAACAAAAATATCTGGATTATTGTTATTAAAGGTTTTGAGATTCCATGTATTGTAGTTTTAGGAATTTTCATTCCAGACTCTGCAAGTTTCAAGTTTTTCTGTTCATAAACGGGAACAAAGAATGGCCTCTTTTGCTCACATCCACACTGTAGTTATTGTGTGTAATGCACTAAAACCAGAGCCAACATACATAGTCAAACCCCACAGACCATTTCATGGTTTCCACTGGCTCGTTCATATTCCCTGGTTCAGCACATTGACATTACATCTCCTGAATGTTTAGAATTAAGTAACCCAAAGCCTCTTTCACTCTATCTTTCCATCTCTGACTCGGTCTTTCCCTTCCCCTTCCTCCCTCTGCCTCTTGACATATACACCCTCTTAGTCAGTATCTCTTCACTTATCCTCTCAATGTGACCAAACCATTTCAGCATCCAGGTCAGCTTTCTCACTGACACTCTGTTACTGTCACACTATCATTTCTTACATAATCAACCTTGTTCATTCTATATATAGTCTGGCATTGTATCTCCAACACCAGTCTTTGCTATTTTTTTTCCATTTAGACCCCAAGACTTGCACTCATACAGCATCATTGAGAGTACTATACCATCAAATATACCTATCTTTTTTGTCACAGACAGTGACCTGTCCAGCACATTTCTCAATGCACTTAAGACCTTTGCTCTCCTTTCCCACCCTGTGATTTACTTCATCTCCCATAGTTCCACTCACTGTCATGTTCACTCTTTGATATCTAAAGTGCTCCATTCCCCTAGTTTCTTCCCAATCAAATTCACACTGAAGTCAACTTGTCTCTATATATCTATCTTTATCTCTGATGCCTGTTCCAATTGGAACTCCCTCAAAGGGGTGGCTATGACAATAGAGTCACCATAACTAGTGAATTCCATTGATGCTTCTTAGTCTTTAGTGCCTCACTCTTAACAGGCCAGTGGCAGAGGGCAACTCTAGCACAGTGTTTGCTAAGGCTCCTACCTAATGTTCCTACTGACTACTTCTATCTAATGCTCTGACCAACTATTTCTCCTTTATACTCCTGCTTAAATGTTCGTACCTACTACTTCTATCTGCTGCTCATACCAATTGTTAAAAAGAATTAATTCCACTACATTGAGTACCATACCAATTCCTCCATTAAGAATTACTTCTTTATAACTTTGGCACTACATTTGTATTAGCTGTATATTGAAATTGTATGCTTTTGTCAATGAAACAATTCCTTTTGTGTTAATAATGTACACAAGTGAATATATCTAATATACTTAAATATATCTGCTACATGCAGAATGTTAAACACTAAACATCATGACATTGATAATCATGTTTCATGTGTTTCATCTCCATAACCATTATATTACATGATAACCCACCTACCAGTATAGTTTGGTACATCACAAAAACACAGCCATCTTAAATGAGGAGGCACTAGACATTATATTGTATATGAATTAGATTTTATCCAAGAAAAAGTCACATATGCAGCCTCCTTAAAATCTGAGTCAGTATTTTGGTAGGCTTTTTATTCATTTACTCTAAGTAGAGTGTATTTTATTGTACCAGAGAATACTTTCTGAGGATGAAAAATTTGGATCGTTGCTAAACTTATGGTCAGTAGCAATACCTTTTTTTCTTATATGAGTTAGAAGTCTTGCTTGTATTACTATGCTGAAGTGAATAAGTGCATGCAATTCTAAAATATGCTCTCGACTTCCTCCTTTCACACCCTCCCAGACTCTGCAGTATCTCTCTTGAGTCTGTCATCAGAGCCATGTGATCTGCAAATAGCAACTGACTCACCTCCACTTCTCTCTTCTTGATCCTAGTATTTCGTTGCCTCTCAATTTATTTTTATAATCATTCTAGGACTTTTTGCTATAAAAAAAGTCCTGATGCTACTCAGGACCTAGCTAAATGTTCTGACAGCCCAGGGCTGCACCACTTCCTGCAGCCTGTATATATAAACTCCTTTGAAGTGAGAAGTTCCTTGACAAGACCATACTTCCAATGATACAGCCTTGCCAACATGACTTTTCACACAAGGCTTAATTGCCAGCAGGTGATTTTTTTTTAAAGGCTCCAGCCATGGAAAAAGGTACAGTTCAAGGCCAGGCCGTATTGGAAATATAAAGAGGTTAATGAAAATGAGGGAGAAGAGATTAGAAGTATTTACAAATTTTGGAGAAAGTGAAAAGTCTTCCTTTTAAAAAGTGCCAAGTCATAGTTATTAGGAAAGATGTGAGAGTGTAGAGAGTTCCAAAGCTTTGAGATGTAGGGAAAGAAACAGGTATCAGAATGGCCACCCTTAATTTGCCAGTGGCCATACAGTAATCATGTAATGCAGTAAGTTGCCTTGTATTTCATGGTTTAGCTAATGGTGTGGGCACACAAGCAGCCAGCTCTCAGAAGCAAAATCAAATATATCTATAGAAGAGGAAAAGTGAATTAGCATTGCAGTGCAGGGCAAGTGGGTTATGTTTCAAGTTGAGCCTGGAGGAGTTGATAAGTCACTGCTTTTGGCTCAGTTCTGTCAAGTAAGGGTGCATAGCTAGAATCATCCCATATATGAGAGTAGTACTCCGTACAAGGATGGATCAGTCCTTTGAATGGATAAAGCAAATGATTAGATGAAAAGGAATTTTGACATCTCAACAGGACTCCCAATTTCTTAGAGGAAGACTTAGCTATTTCCATAATGTGTGGTTTCCTGGACAGTATGGATGTTATGGTACAAATACACCACCGATTTTCTAGCAACTGATGGTTCAGCACCTTCTTTAGTCTGGACAAAATTATGTGAGGGAACTTGAAATGACCGCAGCCACCAGACTAGTTTACTGGGCGGCCACAGATGGCGTTGTGTGTTGGGTGCATTTATTTACATTCTTTACACTGCACTTGTTGGTGGTGATACTGCAGTTCTGTGAGATTCTTAGCTTATTTTGCTTAAATTTAACCCTAGCTATGGCTTCTAAGACATATGAGAGTGTCAGTCGTGGTGTCAAACTTAAACGTTTAACCAATCCATATCGATCCAAGATTAAGTAGAACTGTTGAAAAAATGGATTGTGGTGTTTATTTATTCCCTCAGAAAGTAGTTGCCTATTTTCACTTTATCCTGACCATTTAGATGATATTGGAGCTAATGACTGAGATAGGTGAATTGATATGTTAGATTTTGCCGCATCTTAATAGTGATGTGGTCTTTTTCAGATCACATTGGCCAGCAAGATGAATGGTAACACATCAGCCACGTATACCTCAGTGGTATCCCCTCTCTACATCTCATATGTCACGCTCATTTTGATGTCCTTTACTACTAAGCGAGCTAACCAGTGTAAGTACTCATCTCTTCAAATTAATAAACATATTTATTAAATACTGGTTGGTAAGGTTATATAATGTATGTATGACTCATGGTGAGGTGCTTGAGGATTGGCGGAATGCGTGCATAGTGCCATTGTACAAAGGCAAAGGGGATAAGAGTGAGTGCCCAAATTACAGAGGTATAAGTTTGTTGAGTATTCCTGGTAAATTATATGGGAGGGTATGGATTGAGAGGGTGAAGGCATGTACAGAGCATCGGATTGGGGAAGAGCAGTGTGGTTTCAGAAGTGGTAGAGGATGTGTGGATCAGGTGTTTGCTTTGAAGAATGTATGTGAGAAATACTTAGAAAAGCAAATGGATTTGTATGTAGCATTTATGGATCTGGAGAAGGTATATGATAGAGTTGATAGAGATGCTTTGTGGAAGGTATTAAGAATATATGGTGTGGGAGGCAAGTTGTTAGAAGCAGTGAAAAATTTTTATTGAGGATGTAAGGCATGTGTACGTGTAGGAAGAGAGGAAAGTGATTGGTTCTCATTGAATGTATGTTTGCGGCAGGGGTGTGTGATGTCTCCATGGTTGTTTAATTTGTTTATGGGTGGGGTTGTTAGGGAGGTGAATGCAAGAGTTTTGGAAAGAGGGGCAAGTATGAAGTCTGTTGTGGATGAGAGAGCTTGGGAAGTGAGCCAGTTGTTGTTCGCTGATGATACAGCGCTGGTGGCTGATTCATGTGAGAAACTGCAGAAGCTGGTGACTGAGTTTGGTAAAGTGTGTGAAAGAAGAAAGTTAAGAGTAAATGTGAATAAGAGCAAGGTTATTAGGTACAGTAGGGTTGAGGGTCAAGTCAATTGGGAGGTAAGTTTGAATGGAGAAAAACTGGAGGAAGTAAAGTGTTTTAGATATCTGGGAGTGGATCTGGCAGCGAATGGAACCATGGAAGCAGAAGTGAATCATAGGGTGGGGGAGGGGGCGAAAATCCTGGGAGCCTTGAAGAATGTGTGGAAGTCGAGAACATTATCTCGGAAAGCAAAAATGGGTATGTTTGAAGGAATAGTGGTTCCAACAATGTTGTATGGTTGCGAGGCGTGGGCTATGGATAGAGTTGTGCGCAGGAGGGTGAATGTGCTGGAAATGAGATGTTTGAGGACAATGTGTGGTGTGAGGTGGTTTGATCGAGTAAGTAATGTAAGGGTAAGAGAGATGTGTGGAAATAAAAAGAGCGTGGTTGAGAGAGCAGAAGAGGGTGTTTTGAAATGGTTTGGGCACATGGAGAGAATGAGTGAGGAAAGATTGACCAAGAGGATATATGTGTCGGAGGTGGAGGGAACGAGGAGAAGTGGGAGACCAAATTGGAGGTGGAAAGATGGAGTGAAAAAGATTTTGTGTGATCGGGGCCTGAACATGCAGGAGGGTGAAAGGAGGGCAAGGAATAGAGTGAATTGGATCGATGTGGTATACCGGGGTTGACGTGCTGTCAGTGGATTGAATCAGGGCATGTGAAGCGTCTGGGGTAAACCATGGAAAGTTGTGTGGGGCCTGGATGTGGAAAGGGAGCTGTAGTTTCGGGCATTATTGTGCGGCAGCTAGTGACTGAGTGTCAACGAATGGGGCCTTTGTTGTCTTTTCCTGATGCTACCTCGCACACATGAGGGGGGAGGGGGATGGTATTCCGTGTGTGGCGAGGTGGCGATGGGAGTGAATGGGGGCAGACAGTGTGAATTGTGTGCATGGGTATATATGTATGTGTCTGTGTATGTATATATATGTGTACATTGAGATGTATAGGTATGTATATTTGCGTGTGTGGACGTTTGTGTGTATACATTGTGTATGGGGGTGGGTTGGGCCATTTCTTTCGTCTGTTTCCTTGCGCTACCTCGCAAACGTGGGAGACAGCGACAAAGCAAAATAAAAAGAAAAATAAATTAAATACTGGGTCTGTAAATGAATACTGTAACAGTGTCATTTGGCTCATTTTCCAACTAAACATTCACAATGTTTAGGTCATGATTGGATGATCAGGTTAACATCTACCTTGTGAAGGTCTTGACTGCTGATCATCTAAACATGTGCCATGTGAAGTGTGTAGGACCTGATTGTTAATCAACTAAACATGTGCTTTGTAAAGTGTGTAGGACCTGATTGTTGATCAACTAAATATGTGCCATGTGAAGTGTGTAGGACCTGATTCTTGATCAACAAAATAATGAGGCAGAAGGTAGGAAAGGGACCTGGAGTGGATAGGATTATGGCTGAAATGCTTAAGTATAGAGAAGAAAGTGTGATAGAGTGGATACATCTGATATGTAGTTTAGCATGAAAACAAAAAGTTTTGCCTGAGGATTAGGTGAAAGCTATTGTTGTTCCTTTTTTCAAAGAAAAGGGGGCTAAGGATGTATATTGCATTTGACTATTTTTTTTTTTTTTTTTTTTTTTTTTTGCCGCTGTCTCCCGCATTTGCGAGGTAGCGCAAGGAAACAGACGAAAGAAATGGCCCAACCCACCCCCATACACATGCCTTGATTCAATCCACTGACAGCACGTCAACCCCGGTATACCACATCGCTCCAATTCACTCTATTCTTTGCCCTCCTATTATAGGAGAATAATTCTGTTAAGTATACCAGGAAAGGTGTATGCAAGAGTGTTGATTGATAGAGTGGTAGAAGTGACTGAATGCAGATTTAAGTGAGGAGCAAGGGAGTTTTAGGAAAGGTAGGGAATGTGTGGATCTTATTTTTATAGTAAAGATGACCATGGAAAAGTATTTAGCAAAAGGCAAGAAGTTGAATGCAGCTTTTGCATATTATTTTAGTGACTTACAAAGTATATGGTGTGGGAGGTAAGTTGCTAGAAGCAGTGAAAAGTTTTTATCGAGGATGTAAGGCATGTGTACGAGTAGGAAGAGAGGAAAGTGAGTGGTTTCCAGTGAATATCGGTTTGCGGCAGGGGTGCTTGATGTCTCCTTGGCTGTTTAATTTGTTTATGGATGGGGTTGTTAGGGAGATAAATGCAAGACTTTTGGAGAGAAGGGCAAGTATGCAGTCTGTTGTGGAGGAGAGGGTTTGAGAAGTGAGTCAGTTGTTGTTCGGTGATGATACAGCACTGGTGACTGATTCGGGTGAGAAACTGCAGAAGTTGGTGACTGAGTTTGGTAAAGTGTGTGAAAGAAGAAAGTTGAGAATAAATGTGAATAAGAGCAAGGTTATTAGGTTCAGTAGGGTTGAGGGACAAGTCAATTGGGAGGGAGGTAAGTCTGAATGGAGAAAAACTGGAGGAAGTGAAATGTTTTAGATATCTGGGAGTGGATTTGGCAGCAGATGGAGCCATGGAAGTGAGTCACAGGGTGGGGGAGGGGGCGAAGGTTCTGAGAGCGATGAAGAATGTGTGGACAGCGAGAACGTTATCTAGGAGAGCAAAAGTGGGTGTGTTTAAAGACATAGTGGTTCCAACAATGTTATATGGTTGTGAGGCATGGGCTATAGATAGGGTTGTGCGGAGGAGGGTGGATGTGTTGAAAATGAGATGTTTGAGGACAATATGTGGCGTGAGGTGGTTTGATTGAATAAGTAATGAAAGGATAAGAGAGATGTGTGGTAATAAAAAGAGTGTGGTTGAGAGATTAGAAGAGGGTGTATTGAAGTGGTTTGGTCACATGGAGAGAATGAGTGAGGAAAGATTGAGAAAGAGGATATATGTGTCGGAGGTGGAGGGAACAAGGAGGAGTGGGAGTCCAAATTGGAGGTGGAAAGATGGAGTGAAAAAGATTTTGAGCCATTGGGGCCTGAACGTGCAGGAAGGTGAAAGGCATGCAAGGAATAGAGTGAATTGGAATGATGTGGTATACTGGGGTGGACGTGCTGTTAGTGGATTGAACCAGGGCATGTGCAGCGGCTGGGGTAAACCATGGAAAATTTTGTGGGGCCTGGATGTGGAAGGGGAGCTGTGGTTTTGGTGCATTGCACATGACAGCTAGAGACTGAGTGTGAATGAATGTGGCCCTTGTTGTCTTTTCCTAGCTCTACTTCACATGCATGTGGGGGGAGGGGGGGTGCCATTTCATGTGTGGTGGGGTGTCGGCAGGAATGGATGAAGGCAGCATGTATGAATATGTACATGTGTATATATGTATATATGTGTATATATGTGTATATATGTGTATATATCCCTGGGGATAGGGGAGAAAGAATACTTCCCATGTATTCCCTGCATGTCGTAGAAGGCGACTAAAAGGGGAGGGAGCGGGGGGCTGGAAATCCTCCCCTCTTGTTTTTTTTTTTTAACTTTCCAAGAGAAGGAATAGAGAAGGGGGCCAGGTGAGGATATTTCCTCAGAGGCCCAGTCCTCTGTTCTTAACGCTACCTTGCTAATGCAGGAAATGGCGAATAGTTTGAAAGAAAGAAAAAAGTATATATGTATATGTCTGTGTATGTATGTGTATCCCCTGGGGATAGGGGAGAAAGAATACTTCCCACGTATTGCCTGCGTGTCGTAGAAGGCGACTAAAAGGGGAGGGAGCGGGGGGCTGGAAATCCTCCCCTCTCAATTTTTTTTTTTTTTTTTTTTTTTTTTTTTCCCAAAAGAAGGAACAGAGAAGGGGGCCAGGTGAAGATATTCCCTCAATGGCCCAGTCCTCTGTTCTTAACGCTACCTTGCTAACGCGGGAAATGGCGAATAGTTTGAAAAAAAAAAAAAAAAAAAAAATGTATGTGTATGTATATGTTGAAATGTATAGGTATGTATATGTGCGTGTGTGGGCATTTATGTATATACATGTGTGTGTGTGGGCAGGTTGGGCCATTCTTTCATGTGTTTCCTTGCGCTACCTTGCTAACACAGGAGACAGCAATAAAGTATGATGTAATAGTAAACAACTTCCACAGAAACAAATCTGATAAGAAACAGCAGGTGGTAGCATCACCAATTGTATGAGACATATCGATACAAATGCTTTCATGAAAAGTTTTTTGTTTCTGTACGGTAAGTTGAGGCCTATTTCACTGGTTTCTTTGTTTTCTTGTATGTTGTTCCTTCAGTCAGAAGAAATTGTTTTTCACTTGAAAAATCTGGTTTCTGGAAGCACCAGGAAATTTATGTACCTGTTTCAGGTGTTAAATGAGGATGACCAGGAAGAAGAAAAGTGCCTTAGGTACTCTGGAGTGTGTGATAAAGGAAGGCACCATGGGGCTTTAACTGAGAGGGTATAGAAGGGGCATTAATGGGTGTGTAGAAAGAATGGTCATAGTCTGTAAGGGAATATATGGGTATGTTTCAAGATATGGTATTCCTGACATTGTTGTTTGGTCATAAGTCCTAGATTCTGAATGCTGAAGAAAGGGAAAGGGAGAATGTGCTGGAAATTAAATGCTTGAGGATATTGCTGTATGTGGCATGAAGTGGGTTAATTGGGTGAAAATTGACACTATCCAACTGTTGGATAGAGGCATGGGAATAAGCATAGTCTGATTGAAATGGCTGTGAGGGTGTGCTTAGATGGTTTGGACATATCTAAAGGATAAGTAAAGAGAGATTGGAGGAGTGGGTCTCTTTCAGAAGTAGTAAGAATACTCTAAGTGAGATTTTGCCTAAGGCAGGATAGATTTTCCACCCTGACCTGAATATTCATTCTTTAATCTGACTTCATTAGCAGTACAGTAGTTAAGATATTTAGGAAGGATTCTGCATTTACCATTATAAGATTGTAAGTTACAGACAATTACTACCTATGATTGACAAAATGATTCCTGGGACCATTGTATACCCTGTTTGTCAAGGTTTCTCAACATCCTTTCTAAGTCCCTAGGCCAAACTCAACAGCTTTACTTTGTATGCACTATATCCTTATCTTCTTCTTTTTTATACACTTTGTCCTTACACTTTGTTACTACCTTGACAATTTTTCTTTTACTGTTCCTTTTGCCTCCTTTTTTCATTCAAGGCCCCACCATGTTAAGGACTTCTCTCTGTAATTGAAGCCCATCATAAAGAAAAAGAAGCCTGTGTTG
The DNA here is from genome assembly GCF_036320965.1 of Panulirus ornatus. Taxonomy (NCBI): domain Eukaryota; kingdom Metazoa; phylum Arthropoda; class Malacostraca; order Decapoda; family Palinuridae; genus Panulirus; species Panulirus ornatus. Next base: position 398,581 of record NC_092244.1, on the reverse strand, counting down.
ACTGCTGGAAGAGTGACTTGATAGAGCCAGACATACACAAATTAGAATCTGATAAACTTTAATTGATGCATTTTTGCCTTTAACATTTACAGCTTGTTTCTTTATACTGATGCATTTTTGCCTTTATTGTTTACAGCTTGTTTGTTTATACTGATGCATTTTTGCCTTTACTGTTTACAGCTTGTTTCTTTTTACTGAATCATGCTTTCATTAGCATCACACCATTGTGTATTGGAACACATTCTTCCATACTTACTCTAATCTACTAACATGCATTCTCATTCTGTTCATCTAGTATGATTATTCATAAGTTCAGGCTTTTAACTGAATTAATTCAAGTATATGAAACTAATTTAGCTGCTTGAATGAAAGTATAGTACATTTTTCAGCCTATAAAGTTTTGCGCTTGAAACATTTTCTCTCCAACAGGGTGGTTTGGTTTAAGAAAGGACCTGTGCCAGTTTCTTCTGGGAGTGTGTCCATTACTGCAGGAGTATGCCAACATCTCTTATAGCATACCTCATGTAGAAGAAAGTCAGACTGATGGCCGTAGTCCAACATCAGCAGAGGCTGGGGTTGTCAGCTCAGAAAAGAAGGATGTTGTGGCAACTTCACGCAGGCTTGAGCATCGTGTAGTTATCCCAGCCCTTAGTCTTGATGTGCCTGACTAGTTAAGGGGAATCTTCCTATTTTAGTAAGACTAAAGAGATGATGTTTCTCATTTTGTCATTTGTTATATTTGTGTGAGTAATGAAATATAATTTTGAATTTATGAGTATATAGGAAAATCTGAAATTTCTCTTGGTTTATTTTTTTCTTTTTTGTTGGAAAGTTTTTCAAGATCTGCAGAGTCTGTTATACAGCTGTGAAAATAGACATTTTATTCCTCAAGCTGTGTGATGATTGTTGTAGTAGTTTAAATTTATTGTATAATGGTTGTAGATGGATATTTTGTGTGTAATCTTAATTACTAAATGTGAGAAGTTGGGATAAACATGGATAAGATAACATTTGTCAAGCTATGATCACCTGCTGCTTACCATTTATGTCTCAGGGTATGACATATTAGGTAATACATTTCTTGAATGTAAATCATTCTTTCCCTTAAGAACTTTTTCATTTCACATCAAACAACAGCAAAAGAACAGTTTTCATACTTGATTGCCTTCTCCCACTTTAGCAAGGTAGCAACAGGAACTGATGAAGGAAGGCTGCATTTGCTTACGTCCATCTTCTAGCTGCCATGTGCAATGTATTGAAACCACAGTTCCCAATCCAAACCAGGCTTTATAGACCTTTCCATGGTTTATCCTGGCTGCTTCACGTGCTTTTGTTCAGTCTATCTTGTGCAAGCCTTTCACTCTCCTGCATGTTCAGGCCCCAATCTCAAAATCTTTTTCACTCCATCCTTCCATCTCCATAGTGGTCTACCCTTTCTCCTTGTGCCCTCCATTTTTGATGCATATATCCTCTTTTTTTTTCCTACCTTTCCACTCTAACTCTCTTCATATTGTCAAGATCATTTCAGCACATCTTGAGTTCTGTAAACTATATCTTTTTTATTACCACACCACTCTCTTACCCTTTTATTACTTATTTGATCAATCCACTTCACACTGTGTATTGTTCTCAAACATTCCATTTCCAACACTTTCACTCTTGTCCACACCTACCCATCTATAGCCCATGCCACACATCCCTATAACAACCTCTCTTTCCACACATTCTTCAGCACTCCCAGAACCTTTGCCCCCTCACCCACCCTATAACTCCTTCCACTTACATGGTTCTAATCACTGCCATGTCCACCTTAGGGATCTAAAACACTTCACTTCCTCCAAGTTTTCTCCATTCAAATTCACCCCCAACTAACCTTTCTCTCAACCCTGCTTAACCTAATAACCTTGCATTTATGCATATTTACTCTCAACTTCCTCTTTTAACACGCTCTTCCAAATTCAGTCACCAACTTCTACAGTCTCTCACTTGAATCTGCCACCAGTGCTGTATCATTAACAAGCATCAACTGACTCAACTCCCAAGCCCTCTCATACCCAAAGACTGCATACTCCAAAACTCTCACATTTACTTCCCTCCACCCCATCCATAAACAAATTGAACTGCCATGGAGACATCACACCCCTGCTGCAGACCAGCCTTCACTTGGACACTCAGTCTCCTTTCTTAAAACTCAGACACATACCTTACACCCTTGATCAAAACTTACCCCTGCTTCTAGCATCTCTATCACCCCTGTCAATATTTATTCACCTTAAAGATTTGGTCTTCAAATTAGGTTGATGACTGTTAAGGTTATCACAAACAGTAACTCAGTAATGGATAGAAATATTGTTGAATCATCTCTTATCAAATATAGATGTTTAATTTGAATTGAAATGTTGTTTTATTAAAATTAGATAACTTTATAAGAGAAAAGATTTTAAATGTGTTTCCTAGAACATAGGTTAACCTAAGTTTGTAACTTGAGAGAGGTGAGGTAGTCAAGGGTGACCTGTGCCCTAATTTCTTCACTTGTTTCTTAATTCAGTCATGGCTGGTATACTATGATCTGGTTCTTCATATCTGTACTCAGTCCTTACGATTATTATACAAAAGCTCTTAGCACTTCATATTATCCTTTTCCTTGTGGTTTTACCTGTCTCTTAGATACACTCTCTACATGTGTATGTGAAGGGGGCAAGCAGTAACAGGTAGTGATGAAGTGAGGAGATGGAGTGAGTATTTTGAAGGTTTGTTGAATATGTTTGATGATAGAGTGGCAGATATAGGGTGTTTTGGTTGCAGTGGTGTGTGAAGTGAGAGAGTCTAGGGAGAATGGTTTGGTTAAGAGAGAGAGGTAGTGAAAGCTTTGCGCAAGATGAAAGCCAGCAAGGTGGCAGGTTTGGATGGTATTGCAGTAGAATTTATTAAGAAAGGGGGTGACTTTGATATTGATTGGTTGGTAAGGATATTCAGTGGATGCATGGTTCATGGTGAAGTGCCTGAGGATTGGCGGAATGCATGCATAGTGCCATTGTACAAAGACAAAGGGGATAAAGGTGAGTGTTCAAACTACAGAGGTTTGAGCTTGTTGAGTATTCCTTGGAAATTGTATGGGAGGTGCATTGATTGAGAATCTAAAGGCATATGCAGAGCATCAGAATGGGTAAGAGTAGTGTGGTTTCAGAATTGGTAGAGGATGTGTGGATCAGGTGTTTGCTTTGAAGAATGTGTATGAGAAATACTTAGAAAAACAGATGGACTTGTGTGTAGCATTTATGGATCTGGAGAAATCATATGATAAAGTTGATAGAGATGCTTTGTGGAAGGTCTTAAGAGTATATGGCATGGGAGGTAAGTTGCTAGAATCAGTGAAAAGTTTTTACCAAAGATGTAAGGCATGTGTACGAGTAGGAAGAGAGGAGAGTGATTGGTTCCCAGTAATGGTTGGTCTACGGCAGGGGTGTGTGATGTTTCCATGGTTGTTTAATTTGTTTATGGATGGGGTGGTGAGGGAGGTAATTTGCTAGAATCAGTGAAAAGTTTTTACCAAGGATGTAAGGCATGTGTACGAGTAGGAAGAGAGGAGAGTGATTGGTTCCCAGTGACAGTTGGTCTCCAGCAGGGGTGTGTGATGTTCCCATGGTTGTTTAATTTGTTTCTGGATTGGGTGGTTAGGGAGGTAAATGCAAGAGTTTTGGAGAGAGGGTCAAGCTCGCAATTTGTTGGGAATGAGAGGACTTGAGAAGTGAGTCAGTTGTTCTTCACCGATGACAAAGCTCTGATGGCTGATTCAAGTGAGAAACTGCAAAAGTTGGTGACTGAGTTTGGAAAAGGGTGTGAAAGGAGAAAGTTGATAGTAAATGTGAATAAGAGCAAGGTTATTAGGTTCAGTAGGGTTGAGGGACAAGTTAATTAGGATGTAAGTTTTAATGTGATGTTTCCATGGTTGTTTAATTTGTTTATGGATGGGGTGGTGAGGGAGTTAATTTGCTAGAATCAGTGAAAAGTTTTTACCAAGGATGTAAGGCATGTGTACGAGTAGGAAGAGAGGAGAGTGATTGGTTCCCAGTGACAGTTGGTCTCCAGCAGGGGTGTTTGATGTTTCCATGGTTGTTTAATTTGTTTATGGATTGGGTGGTTAGGGAGGTAAATGCAAGAGTTTTGGAGAGAGGGTCAAGCTCGCAATTTGTTGGGAATGAGAGGACTTGAGAAGTGCTTTGACAAGAAAATAGTGAAATTGGAAAAAAATGTAGCTTAGACATTGAAGCTTATTGATACAGTGGTTAAATTGATGAGAACTACTATTGACGTTTGTGTAAATAAATTATACATTTCCTTTTTCCATAGCCAGAGGTTGAACCATTATGTGACATTCATTTTTTCATTTCATTTCAAGCTAGAAGTTTCAGTTTTCTAAATTGTTTCTTACATTTTTCATATGTATATATATGTATGTGTGTGTGTGTGTATATGTGCGTATGTATGTGTATGTATATATATATATATTATCCCTGGGGATAGGGGTGAAAGAATACTTCCCACACATTCCTCGCGTGTCGTAGAAAGCGACGAGAGGGGACGGGAGCGGGGGGCCAGAAATCCTCCCCTCCTTGTATTTTTTTAACTTTCTAAAATGGGAAACAGAAGAAGGAGTCACGCGGGGAGTGCTCATCCTCCTCGAAGGCTCAGATTGGGGTGCCTAAATGTGTGTGGATGTAACCAAGATGTGAAAAAAGGAGAGATAGGTAGTATGTTTGAGGAAAGGAACCTGGATGTTTTGGCTCTGAGTGAAACAAAGCTCAAGGGTAAAGGGGAAGAGTGGTTTGGGTATGTCTTGGGAGTAAAGTCAGGGGTTAGTGAGAGGACAAGAGCAAGGGAAGGAGTAGCAGTACTCCTGAAACAGGAGCTGTGGGAGTATGTGATAGAATGTAAGAAAGTAAATTCTCGATTAATATGGGTAAAACTGAAAGTTGATGGAGAGAGATGGGTGATTATTGGTGCATATGCACCTGGGCATGAGAAGAAAGATCATGAGAGGCAAGTGTTTTGGGAGCAGCTGAATGAGTGTGTTAGTGGTTTTGATGCATGAGACCGGGTTATAGTGATGGGTGATTTGAATGAAAAGGTGAGTATTGTGGCAGTTGAGGGAATAATTGGTATACATGGGGTGTTCAGTGTTGTAAATGGAAATGGTGAAGAGCTTGTAGATTTATGTGCTGAAAAAGGACTGATGATTGGGAATACCTGGTTTAAAAAGCGAGATATACATAAGTATACTTATGTAAGTAGGAGAGATGGCCAGAGAGCGTTATTGGATTACGTGTTAATTGACAGGCGCGCGAAAGAGAGACTTTTGGATGTTAATGTGCTGAGAGGTGCAACTGGAGGGATGTCTGATCATTATCTTGTGGAGGCTAAGGTGAAGATTTGTATGGGTTTTCAGAAAAGAAGAGAGAATGTTGGGGTGAAGAGGGTGGTGAGAGTAAGTGAGCTTGGGAAGGAGACTTGTGTGAGGAAGTACCAGGAGAGACTGAGTACAGAATGGAAAAAGGTGAGAACAATGGAAGTAAGGGGAGTGGGGGAGGAATGGGATGTATTTAGGGAATCAGTGATGGATTGTGCAAAAGATGCTTGTGGCATGAGAAGAGTGGGAGGTGTGTTGATTAGAGAGGGTAGTGAGTGGTGGGATGAAGAAGTAAGAGTATTGGTGAAAGAGAAGAGAGAGGCATTTGGACGATTTTTGCAGGGAAAAAATGCAATTGAGTGGGAGATGTATAAAAGAAAGAGACAGGAGGTCAAGAGAAAGGTGCAAGAGGTGAAAAAAAGGGCAAATGAGAGTTGGGGTGAGAGAGTATCATTAAATTTTAGGGAGAATAAAAAGATGTTCTGGAAGGAGGTAAATAAAGTGCGTAAGACAAGGGAGCAAATGGGAACTTCAGTGAAGGGTGCAAATGGAGAGGTGATAACAAGTAGTGGTGATGTGAGAAGGAGATGGAGTGAGTATTTTGAAGGTTTGTTGAATGTGTTTGATGATAGAGTGGCAGATATTGGGTGTTTTGGTCGAGGTGGTGTGCAAAGTGAGAGGGTTAGGGAAAATGATTTGGTAAACAGAGAAGAGGTAGTAAAAGCTTTGCGGAAGATGAAAGCCGACAAGGCAGCAGGTTTGGATGGTATTGCAGTGGAATTTATTAAAAAAGGGGGTGACCGTATTGTTGACTGGTTGGTAAGGTTATTTAATGTATGTATGACTCATGGTGAGGTGCCTGAGGATTGGCGAAATGCGTGCATAGTGCCATTGTACAAAGGCAAAGGGGATAAGAGTGAGTGCTCAAATTATAGAGGTATAAGTTTGTTGAGTATTCCTGGTAATTATATGGGAGAGTATTGATTGAGAGGGTGAAGGCATGTACAGAGCATCAGATTGGGGAAGAGCAGTGTGGTTTCAGAAGTGGTAGAGGATGTGTGGATCAGGTGTTTGCTTTGAAGAATGTATGTGAGAAATACTTAGAAAAGCAAATGGATTTGTATGTAGCATTTATGGATCTGGAGAAGGCATATGATAGAGTTGATAGAGATGCTCTGTGGAAGGTATCAAGAATATATGGTGTGGGAGGCAAGTTGTTAGAAGCAGTGAAAAGTTTTTATCGAGGATGTAAGTCATGTGCACGTGTAGGAAGAGAGGAAAGTGATTGGTTCTCAGTGAATGTAGGTTTGCGGCAGGGGTGTGTGACGTCTCCATGGTTGTTTAATTTGTTTATGGATGGGGTTGTTAGGGAGGTGAATGCGAGAGTTTTGGAAAGAGGGGCAAGTATGAAGTCTGTTGGGGATGAGAGAGCTTGGGAAGTGAGTCAGTTGTTGTTCGCTGATGATACAGCGCTGGTGGCTGATTCATGTGAGAAACTGCAGAAGCTGGTGACTGAGTTTGGTAAAGTGTGTGGAAGAAGAAAGTTAAGAGTAAATGTGAATAAGAGCAAGGTTATTAGGTACAGTAGGGTTGAGGGTCAAGTCAATTGGGAGGTGAGTTTGAATGGAGAAAAACTGGAGGAAGTGAAGGGTTTTAGATATCTGGGAGTGGATCTGGCAGCGGATGGAACCATGGAAGCGGAAGTGGATCATAGGGTGGGGGAGGGGGCGAAAATTCTGGGAGCCTTGAAGAATGTGTGGAAGTCGAGAACATTATCTCGGAAAGCAAAAATGGGTATGTTTGAAGGAATAGTGGTTCCAACAATGTTGTATGGTTGCGAGGCGTGGGCTATGGATAGAGTTGTGCGCAGGAGGATGGATGTGCTGGAAATGAGATGTTTGAGGACAATGTGTGGTGTGAGGTGGTTTGATCGAGTAAGTAACGGAAGGGTAAGAGAGATGTGTGGAAATAAAAAGAGCGTGGTTGAGAGAGCAGAAGAGGGTGTTTTGAAATGGTTTGGGCACATGGAGAGAATGAGTGAGGAAAGATTGACCAAGAGGATATATGTGTCAGAGGTGGAGGGAACGAGGAGAAGAGGGAGACCAAATTGGAGGTGGAAAGATGGAGTGAAAAAGATTTTGTGTGATCAGGGCCTGAACATGCAGGAGGGTGAAAGGAGGGCAAGGAATAGAGTGAATTGGAGCGATGTGGTATACCGGGGTTGATGTGCTGTCAGTGGATTGAATCAAGGCATGTGAAGCGTCTGGGGTAAACCATGGAAAGCTGTGTAGGTATGTATATTTGCGTGTGTGGACGTATGTATATACATGTGTATGGGGGTGGGTTGGGCCATTTATTTCGTCTGTTTCCTTGCGCTACCTCGCAAACGCGGGAGACAGCGACAAAGCAAAAAAAAAAAAAAGTTTTAATGGAGAAAAATTGGAGGGAGTGAAGTGTTTAGGTATTTGGGAGTGGACTTTGCAGTGAATGGAACCATGGAAGTAGAAGTGAGTCGCAGGGTGGTGGAGGGGGCAAAGGTTCTGGGAGAGACGTAGAATGTGTGGAAGGAGAGAACATTATCTTGGAGAGCAAAAATGGGTATGTGTGAAGGAATAGTATTTCCAACGATATTATATAGTTATGAGGCATGGGCTATTATAGATAGGGTTGTGTGGATGAAGGTGGATGTGTTGGAAATGAAATGTTTGTGGAAAATATGTGGTGTGAGGTGGTTTGATCAAGTAAGTAATGAAAGGATAAGAGAGATGTGTGGAAATAAAAAGAGAGTGGTTGAGAAAGCAGGTGTGTTGAAATAATTTGGACATTTAGAGAGAATGAATGAGAAAAGATTGACAAAGACAATATATGTATCAGAGTTGGAGGGAAGAAGGAGAAGTGGGAGACCAAATTGGAGGTGGAGGGATGGAGTGGAAGATTTTGGGTGATCATGGCTTGAACAGGCAGGAGGGTAAAACATGCATGGAATAGAGTAAATTGGAACAGTGTGGTATCCTGGGTTGACATGCTGTCATTGGACTGTGCCAGGGCATGTGAAACATCTGGGGTAAACCATGGAATGGTCTGTAAGTCCTGGATGTGGATAGGGAATTATGGTTTCGGTGCATTACACATTACAGCTAAAGACTGAGTGTGAATGAATGTGACCTTTTTGTCTGTTTTCCTGGCACTACCTCACTGAAGCGGGGGGCAGCGATACCTGGAGATATAAGAGTCAGCCCTTCCATGCCCAGTAAGTAATGAAACACTCAAAATCTATGAGAAGTATAGGTACTTCATAAGGCTCCTTGAAACTCAGGCATATAGATCGCTGTGGGTCAACGTAGGCCACATGTTCCCAAGTTTCTTAGTTGTGGCACCTCTAGTATAGTATTTGGATCTGATCTAATGCATCTAAGCATTGTATCACTTTTTTAGTAAATGTAGAATCTGCCTCAACTTTAACCAGTAACCAACCATCCCTAATTTACACTTATTGTATGTATTTTCAAATTCAAAATATGCCTAACTCTAGCTGCTGCTCCTTTGGTCACACACATATGATAAATGTTCCACATGCATATCTTGCTCAAACCACTTTTTTGTCACATTAGAACCACTAAGGACAATGGTGCCAGTGAATTAGTGCTTTCCTAGTTTTGTTTGTGATGTGCCTTTAATGATATAGTTGAAAATTTCTTGTTAAGATGTTATTTTTCTGTTGTCTTTTATTTTGCAATATTTGGTTTGAGAAATATAAACAAGAAAGAAACAGTGTTGTTATATTGTGTATAATGCATATACATATCTTTTATATGATCAACATTGCTTTGCATAATGTATTTAGTAGATTCAGTCAGCTGTGACTTAATGTTTTCCTGTTTCATAACTAAAAATTTCAGAGATTCATTGAGGTAGTGGGCTATGACCTGCCCCATTTGGTAAGAAATAGAAGTGCCATATTAATACAGTACTTGTTATTGTCTTATTAAGTAACTTAAGCGCAAAACAGAAAAAGATATGCAAATTGACCGTGGTTCCCCTGTAATGATACCCCTTGTCATGATGCACTCTCATTCATGCCCTACCCCATGGTTCCTCTGTAATGATACCCCTCGTCATGATGTACTCTTATTCATGCCCTACCCCATGGTTCCCCTATAATGATGCCCCTCGTCATGATGTACTCTTATTCATGCCCTACCCCATGGTTCCCCTGTAATGATGCCCCTTGTCATGATGTACTCTTATTCATGCCCTACCCCATGGTTCCCCTGTAATGATGCCCCTCGTCATGATGTACTCTTATTCATGCCCTACCCCATGGTTCCCCTGTAATGATGCACCTCGTCATGATGTACTCTTATTCATGCCCTACCCCATGGTTCTCCTGTAATTATGCCCCACCTCATGATGTATTCTTATTCATGCCCTACCTCATGGTTCCCCTGTAATGATGCCTCACATCGTGATGTACCCTTGTTCATGCCCTACTCCACAGGGTTCTTATAATGATGTCCCACCTCATGGTGTACCATTGTTCATGCCCTACCCCATATGGTTCTTGTGATGTCCCACCTCATGGTGTACCCTTGTTCATGCTCTACCCCATAGGGTTCTCGTAATGTCCCATCTCATGGTGTACCCTTGTTCATGCCCTACTCCATAGGGTTCTTGCAATGATGCCCCCCTTATGTTGTACTCTTGTTTGTGCCCTAACCCATAGGGTTCTTGTAATGTCCCACCTCATGGTGTACCTTTGTTCATGCCTTACTCCATAGGGTTCTTGTAGAGATGTTCCACATCATGATATACCCTTATTCGTGCCCTACTCCATAGGGTTCTTGTAATGATGCCCCACCTCATGGTGTACCCTTGTTCATGCCCTACTCCATAGGGCTCTTGCAAAGATGTCCCACATCATGACGTACCCTTATTCATGCCCTACTCCATAGGGTTCTTTTAATGATGCCCCACCTCATGGTGTACCCTTGTTCATGCCCTACTCCATAGGGTTCTTGTAATGATGCCCCACATCATGATTTACCCTTATTCATGTCCTACTCCATAGGGTTCTTGTAATGATACCCCAACTTATGGTGTACCCTTGTTCATGCCCTACTCCATAGGGCTCTTGTAAAGATGTCCCACATAATGATGTACACTTATTCATGCCCTTCTCCATAGGGTTTTTGTAATGATGCCCCACCTTATTGTGTACCCTTGTTCATGCCCTACTCCATAGGGTTCTTGTAATGATGCCCCACATCATGATGTACCCTTGTTCATGCCCTACTCCATAGGGTTCTTGTAATGATGCCTCACATCATGATGTACCCTTATTCAAGCCCTATCCCACATTTTGTGTCCTTTGTCATGATACACTTACTTATACCCTTCTCCATAAGGTTTCTTGTTTTTGCTTTTGTCCTTTTGCATGGAATAACTTTGCATGTGTATTTTTCTCTCCCAGAGTGTCATTGTATCTGTGTGCAACGATTTTTGAGAGAGAAGAATTACATATCTTTTTTTAAGTATTCATGGATGAAAAAAGATTTTTGTGCTGCTAACTGTAAGACCTCAGAATTGTACAAATACCAAGAATTTACAGGTTATTTTGTTATTTCATTTATTTTATTTTGCTTTGTTGCTGTCTCCCGCATTAGCAAGGTAGTGCAAGGAAACAGACGAAAGAAATGGCCCAACCCACCCCCATACACATGTATTTACATACACGTTCACACACGCAAATATACATACCCATACATCTCAATGTACACATATATATATACACACACAGACACATACATATATACACATGCACACAATTCACAGTCTGCCTTTATTCATTCCCATTGCCACCTCGCCACACATGGAATAACATCCCCCTCCCCCCTCATGTGTGCGAGGTAGGGCTAGGAAAAGACAACGAAGGCCCCATTCGTCCACACTCAGTCTCTAGCTGTCATGCAATAATGCCCGAAACCACAGCTCCCTTTCCACATCCAGGCCCCACAGAACTTTCCATGTTTTACCCCAGACGCTTCACATGCCCTGATTCAATCCATTGACAGCACGTCGACCCCGGTATACCACATAGATCCAATTCACTCTATTCCTTGCCCTCCTTTCACCCTCCTGCATGTTCAGGCCCCAATCACTTAAAATCTTTTTCACTCCATCTTTCCACCTCCAATTTGGTCTCCCACTTCTCGTTCCCTCCACCTCCGACACATATATCCTCTTGGTCAATCTATCCTCACTCATTCTCTCCATGTGACCAAACCATTTCAAAACACCCTCTTCTGCTCTCTCAACCACGCCCTCTTTATTTCCACACATCTCTCTTACCCTTTCATTACTTACTCGATCAAACCACCTCACACCACATATTGTCCTCAAACATCTCATTTCCAGCACATCCACCCTCCTGCACACAACTCTATCCATAGCCCATGCCTCGCAACCATACAGCATTGTTGGAACCACTATTCCTTCAAACATAGCCATTTTTGCTTTCCGAGATAATGTTCTCGACTTCCACACATTCTTCAAGGCTCCCAGGATTTTCGCCCCCTCCCCCACCCTATGATTCACTTCCGCTTCCATGGTTCTATCCGCTGCCAGATCCACTCCCAGATATCTAAAACACTTTACTTCCTCCAGTTTTTCTCCATTCAAATTTACCTCCCAATTGACTTGACCCTCAACCCTACTGTACCTAATAACCTTGCTCTTATTCACATTAACTCTTAACTCTCTTCTTTCACACACTTTACCAAACTCAGTCACCAGCTTCTGCAGTTTCTCACATGAATCAGCCACCAGCGCTGTATCATCAGCGAACAACAACTGACTCACTTCCCAAGCTCTCTCATCCCCAACAGACTGCATACTTGCCCCTCTTTCCAAAACTCTTGCATTCACCTCCCTAGCAACCCCATCCATAAACAAATTAAACAACCATGGAGACATCACACACCCCTGCCGCAAACCTACATTCACTGAGAACCAATCACTTTCCTCTCTTCCTACACATACACATGCCTTACATCCTCGATAAAAACTTTTCACTGCTTCTAACAACTTGCCTCCCACACTATATATTCTTAGTACCTTCCACAGAGCATCTCTATCAACTCTATCATATGCCTTCTCCAGATCCATAAATGTTACATACAAAACCATTTGCTTTTCTAAGTATTTGTCACATACATTCTTCAAAGCAAACACCTGATCCACACATCCTCTACCACTTCAGAAACCACACTGCTCTTCCCCAATCTGATGCTCTGTACATGCCTTCACCCTCTCAATCAATACCCTCCCATATAATTTACCAGGAATACTCAACAAACTTATACCTCTGTAATTTGAGCAGTTTGTAATTTTGTATCAGCAGATATTCTCTCTGTATACTCATATTTAATGTTTGATTAGAATTATGTTTTATGGTGATGGTATTTTGCTGATGGCCTATGGCTTGTTGCTAAAATAAACTGAATGACCATCTTATGTTTTATAACTGTCTTCATGTCACATTTTTCCACATTTACAGCTTATAGACAAGTAACAAAGTTTGAGCCGCTACAAAGTGTTTCATAATAATTCAGAAAATTCACTGGCAGAATTATTGCACTGTATATACTGGAAATAAACTTTCATTTTATTGTGTTTTTATTTTAAGAATACTTCCCACACATTCCTCACGTGTCGTAGAAGGTGACTAAAGGGATTGGAGCGGGGGGCTGGAAACCCTCCCTTCCTTGTATTTAAAGTTTATAAAAGGGGAAACAGAAGAAGGAGTCACGCGGGGAGTGCTCATCCTCCTCGAAAGCTCAGATTGGGATGTCTAAATGTGTGTGGATGTAACCAAGATGTGAAAAAAGGAGAGATAGGTAGTATGTTTGAGGAAAGGAACCTGGATGTTTTGGCTCTGAGTGAAACGAAGCTCAAGGGTGAAGGGGAAGAGTGGTTTGGGAGTGTCTTGGGAGTAAAGTCAGGGGTTAGTGAGAGGACAAGAGCAAGGGAAGGAGTAGCACTACTCCTGAAACAGGAGTGGTGGGAGTATGTGATATAGTGTGAGAAAGTAAAATCTAGATTGATATGGGTAAATCTGAAAGCGGATGGAAGGAGATGGGTGATTATTGGTGCATATGCACCTGGGCATGAGAAGAAAGATCCTGAGAGGCAAGTGTTTTGGGAGTAGCTGAGTGAGTGTGTGAGTAGTTTTGATACACGAGACCGGGTTATAATTATGGGTGATTTGAATGCAAAGGCGAGTAATGTGGCAGTTGAGGGAATAATTGGTGTACATGGGGTGTTCAGTGTTGTAAATGGAAATGGTGAAGAGCTTGTAGATTTATGTGCTAAAAAAGGACTGGTGATTGGGAATACCTGGTTTAAAAAGAGAGATATACATAAGTATACGTATGTAATTAAGAGAGATGGCCAGAGAGCATTATTGGATTACATGTTAATTGATAGGCATGCAAAAGAGAGACTTTTGGGTGTTAATATGCTGAGAGGTGCAACTGGAGGGATGTCTGATCATTATCTTGTGGAGGCGAAGGTGAAGATTTGTAGAGGTTTTCAGAAAAGAAGAGAGAATGTTGGGGCGAAAAGAGTGGTGAGAGTAAGTGAGCTTGGGAAGGAGACTTGCGTGAGGAAGTACCTGGAGAGACTGAGTACAGAATGGAAAAAGGTGAGAGCAAAGGACGTAAGGGGAGTGGGGGAGGAATGGGATGTATTTAGGGAAGCAGTGATAGCTTGCGCAAAAGATGCTTGTGGCATGAGAAACGTGGGAGGTGGGCAGATTAGAAAGAGTAGTGAGTGGTGGGATAAAGAAGTAAGATTATTAGTGAAAGAGAAGAGAGAGGCATTTGGACAATTTTTGCAGGCAAATAATGCTAATGAGTGGGAGATGTATGAAAGAAAGAGGCAGGAGGTCAAGAGAAAGGTGCCAGAGGTGAAAAAGAGGGCAGATGAAAGTTGGGGTGAGAGAGTATCATTAAATTTTAGGGAGAATAAAAAGATGTTTTGGAAGGAGGTAAATAAAGTGCGTAAGACAAGGGAACAAATGGGAACTTTAGTGAAGGGGGCTAATGGGGAGGTGATAACAAGTAGTGGTGATGTGAGAAGGAGATGGAGTGAGTATTTTGAAGGTTTGTTGAATGTGTTTGATGACAGAGTGGCAGATATAGGGTATCTTGGTCGAGGTGGTGTGCAAATTGAGAGGGTTAGGGAAAATGATTTGGTAAACAGAGAGGTATGTATATTTGCGTGTGTGGACGTATGTATGTACATGTGTATGGGGGTGGGTTGGGCCATTTCTTTCGTCTGTTTCCTTGCGCTACCTCGCAAATGCGGGAGACAGCGACAAAGCAAAAAAAAAAACAAAAAAAAAAAAACAGAGAGGAGGTAGTAACAGCTTTGCGGAATATGAAAGCCGGCAAGGCAGTGGATTTGGATGGTATTGCAGTGGAATTTATTAAAAAAGGGGGTGACTGTATTGTTGACTGGTTGGTAAGGTTACTTAATGAATGTATGACTCATGGTGAGGTGCCTGAGGATTGGCAGAATGCTTGCATAGTGCCATTGTACAAAGGCAAAGGGGATAAAAGTGAGTGCTCAAATTACAGAGGTATAAGTTTGTTGAGTATTCCTGGGAAATTGTGTGGGAGGGTATTGATTGAGAGGGTGAAGGCATGTATAGAGCATCAGATTAGGGAAGAGCAGTATGGTTTCAGAAGTGGTAGAGGATATGTGGATCAGGTGTTTGCTCTGAAGAAAGTATGTGAGAAATATTTAGAAAAGCAAATGGATTTGTATGTAGCATTTATGGATCTGGAGAAGGCATATGATAGAGTTGATAGAGATGCTCTGTGGAAGGTATTAATAATATATGGTGTGGGAGGCAAGTTGTTAGAAGCAGTGAAAAGTTTTTATCGAGGATGTAAGGCATGTGTACATGTAGGAAGAGAGGAAAGTGATTGGTTCTCAGTGAATGTAGGTTTGCGGCAGGGGTGTGTGATGTCTCCATGGTTATTTAATTTGTTTATGGACGGGGTTGTTAGGGAGGTAAATGCAAGAGTTTTGGAAAGAGGGGCACGTGTGCATCTGTTGGAGATGAGAGAGCTTGGGAAGTGAGTCAGTTGTTGTTCGCTGATGATACAGCGCTGGTGGCTGATTCATGTGAGAAACTGCAGAAGCTGGTGACTGAGTTTGGTAAAGTGTGTGAAAGAAGAGAGTTAAGAGTTAATGTGAATAAGAGCAAGGTTATTAGGTACAGTAGGGTTGAGGGACAAGTCAACTGGGAGGTAAGTTTGAATGGAGAAAAACTGGAGGAAGTAAAGTGTTTTAGATATCTGGGAGTGGATTTGGCAGCGGATGGAACCATGGAAGTGGAAGTGAATCATAGGGTGGGGAAGGGGGCGAAAGTTCTGGGAGCGTTGAAGAATGTGTGGAAGTCGAGAACATTACCTCGGAAAACAAAAATGGGTATGTTTGAAGGAATAGTGGTTCCAACAATGTTATATAGTTGCGAGGCATGGGCTATGGATAGAGTTGTGCTGAGGAGGGTGGATGTGCTAGAAATGAGATGTTTGAGGACAATATGTGGTGTGAGCTGGTTTGATCGAGTAAATAATGTAAGGGTAAGAGAGAAGTGTGGTAATAAAAGAGTGTGGTTGAGAGAGCAGAAGAGGGTGTTTTGAAATGGTTTTGTCACATGGAGAGAATGAGTGAGGAAAGATTGACCAAGAGGATATATGTGTCAGAGGTGGAGGGAACGAGGAGAAGTGGGAGACCAAATTGGAGGTGGAAAGATGGAGTGAAAAAGATTTTGAGTGATCGGGGCCTGAACATACAGGAGGGTGAAAGGCATGCAAGAAATAGAGTGAATTGGAACGATGTGGTATACCGGGGTCAACGTGCTGTCAATGGATTGAACCAGGGCATGTGAAGCGTCTGGGGTAAACCATGGAAAGTTGTGTGGGGCCTGGATATGGAAAGGGAGCTGTGGTTTCGGTGCATTATTACATAACAACTAGAGACTGAGTGTGAACGAATGTGGCCTTTGTTGTCTTTTCCTAGCGCTACCTCACACACGTGGGGGGAGAGTTTTTTTTTCATGTGTGGTGGGGTGGCGATGGGAATGAATAAAGGCAGACAGGATGAATTATGTACATGTGTATATATGTATATGTGTGTGTGTATATATATTTATACGTTGAGTTGTATAGGTATGTATATTTGCGTGTGTGGACGTGTCTGTATATACATATGTATGTGGGTGGGTTGGGTCATTCTTTCGTCTGTTTCCTTGCGCTACCTCGCTAATGCGGGAGACAGCGACAAAGCAAAAGAAATTAAATAAATGATTTTAAGTAGCCATGTTAAGAGATATTAAGTACATATATATGTTGCAAGGAATAGGGTGAATTGGAACGATGTGATATACCAGGGTCGACATGCTGTCATTGGATTGAACCAGGGCATGTGAAGTGTATGGGGCAAACTATTGAAAGATTTGTGGGGCTTGGATGTGGATAGGGAGCTGTGGTTTTGGTGCATTACACATGACAGCTAAAGACTGAGTGTGAACGAATATGGTCGTTTTTGGCTGTTCCTAGTGCTACTTTGCTTTTTTTTTTGGGGGGGATGCTATTTCCTGTGTGACTGGGTGGCTATGGGAATGGATGAAGGCAGCAAGTATGAATATGTACATGTGTATATATGTATATGTCTGTGTAAGCATATGTACATATGTTGAAATTTATATGTATATATATGTGCATGTATGGGTGTTTATGTATGTATGTTTTTTTTTTTTTTTTTTTTATACTTTGTCGCTGTCTCCCGCGTTTGCGAGGTAGCGCAAGGAAACAGACGAAAGAAATGGCCCAACCCCCCCCCCATACACATGTACATACGCACGTCCACACACGCAAATATACATACCTACACAGCTTTCCATGGTTTACCCCAGACGCTTCACATGCCTTGATTCAATCCACTGACAGCACGTCAACCCCTGTATACCACATCGCTCCAATTCACTCTATTCCTTGCCCTCCTTTCACCCTCCTGCATGTTCAGGCCCCGATCACACAAAATCTTTTTCACTCCATCTTTCCACCTCCAATTTGGTCTCCCTCTTCTCCTCGTTCCCTCCACCTCCGACACATATATCCTCTTGGTCAATCTTTCCTCACTCATTCTCTCCATGTGCCCAAACCATTTCAAAACACCCTCTTCTGCTCTCTCAACCACGCTCTTTTTATTTCCACACATCTCTCTTACCCTTACGTTACTTACTCGATCAAACCACCTCACACCACACATTTTCCTCAAACATCTCATTTCCAGCACATCCATCCTCCTGCGCACATCTCTATCCATAGCCCACGCCTCGCAACCATACAACATTGTTGGAACCACTATTCCTTCAAACATACCCATTTTTGCTTTCCGAGATAATGTTCTCGACTTCCACACATTTTTCAAGGCTCCCAAAATTTTCGCCCCCTCCCCCACCCTTTGATCCACTTTCGCTTCCATGGTTCCATCCGCTGACAGATCCACTCCCAGATATCTAAAACACTTCACTTCCTCCAGTTTTTCTCCATTCAAACTCACCTCCCAATTGACTTGACCCTCACCCCTACTGTACCTAATAACCTTGCTCTTATTCACATTTACTCTTAACTTTCTTCTTCCACACACTTTACCAAACTCAGTCACCAGCTTCTGCAGTTTCTCACATGAATCAGCCACCAGCGCTGTATCATCAGCGAACAACAACTGACTCACTTCCCAAGCTCTCTCATCCCCAACAGACTTCATACTTGCCCCTCTTTCCAGGACTCTTGCATTTACCTCCCTAACAACCCCATCCATAATCAAATTAAACAACCATGGAGACATCACACACCCCTGCCGCAAACCTACATTCACTGAGAACCAATCACTTTCCTCTCTTCCTACACGTACACATGCCTTACATCCTCGATAAAAACTTTTCACTGCTTCTAACAACTTGCCTCCCACACCATATATTCTTAATACCTTCCACAGAGCATCTCTATCAACTCTATCATATGCCTTCTCCAGATCCATAAATGCTACATACAAATCCATGTATGTGTGTATATAAGTGGTTGGGCCATTCTTGGTCTGTTTCCTTGTGCTACCTCTGTTGCGGGAAACAGCGATTAAGTATAATGAATAAAAAATAAAATATGTTGCTGATATTGTTGTAGATAATAACATTCACTATGAAATATGAGTGTTACTAAGGTGATGTAATTCATTTGCCTTATCCACTAAGTAGATCGTTGCTATGGTGATGTTGTTCATTAACCCTATTCACCAGGTACCAAGTCATATGATAAAGTAATAGATTTCATTTTTATAAATGCATGCTATGCACAGCAACACAAGAAAGGAATATCTGTTAATATGGAGGCAATCACATTCACATTCTCCTGTCCTTGCACATTTAACTGAAGTGCTTTATATCTTTTAGATTAACATACCTTTCTGTACCAAGAGCCCCTTCTATCTCCTATGGGGCCCCCACAGCACTCAGGAAGCTGGCCACATCCACTGGATGGGACTTCAGGTCATATATAGTAGTAATGTGTGTGTATCTATGTGGGAAGAATTTGGGGCAACTGAGCAGAGAGTGCTCAGTGTTTTCATTGTGGTAGTTGCATCATGGCATGAATGATCATGAGATATGTTAAATTTCTGCACCTTCCTCTTGACCTCCTGCCACTCACTTTCTCTTATACATCCCCCAGTCATTTGCACTCTTTCCCTTAAGTTCTGCCCAAATGTCTCTCCTTTCTCTGTCACTAACATTTATAGTTCTTCATCCCACCACTCATTATCCTTTCTAATCTGCCATCTCCCACCTTTTGCGTGCCTTATGCAGTTCTTGCACGTTCTAGCACTGCTTTCCGAAATACCTCACCCACTTCCCTTGATTCATTTACTCCTACCTTTTATCATTTCAATCTCTCCTTGTATTTCTTCACACAAGTCTCTGTTCCAAGCTCACAAACCCTCACCACTCTCTTCTTACTGACATTGTTTCCTATTTTTTTTTGAAAACCTCTACAAATCTTCATCCTTGCACTCTCAAGATAGTGATCAGATGTCCCACCAGCTTCCCCTCTCAGCACACTTGGATCTGTATGCCTATCAGTTGATAGGTAGTCCAATAATGCCTGCTGCCCATCTCTCCTACTCAAATAGGTGCACTTGTGTATATCCCTCTTTTTAACCCACATATTCCCAATCACCAGTCCTTTTTCATGACATAACTCCAAAGGCTGTTCATCATTTCCCCTCATGACAGTGAATACCCCATACTCCCCAGATATTCCCTCAACTGCCACATGGGTGATTATTAGTGCTTATGCACCTGGCCTTAAGAAGAATGATCATGAGCAGGTGAGTGAGTGTGTCAGCAGTTTGGTGCACGAGACTGGGTATTAGTGATGGATGATTTAAATGCAAAGGTGAGTAATGTGACAGTTGATGGCCATATGTATCAGGTTAGACACATGCAGGAGCACATATATTTATCAAGGTAAGACATGTGCATAACTGCATGTATCAAGGTTAGGCACATGCATGACCATATGTATCAGGTTAGACACATGCAGGAGTACATATATTTATCAAGGTAAGACATGTGCATGACCGCATGTATCAAGGTTAGGCACATGCATGACCATATGTATCAGGTTAGACACATGCAGGAGTACATATATTTATCAAGGTAAGACATGTGCATAACTGCATGTATCAAGGTTAGGCACATGCATGACCATATGTATCAGGTTAGACACATGCAGGAGTACATATATTTATCAAGGTAAGACATGTGCATGACCGCATGTATCAAGGTTAGGCACATGCATGACCATATGTATCAGGTTAGACACATGCAGGAGTACATATATTTATCAAGGTAAGACATGTGCATAACTGCATGTATCAAGGTTAGGCACATGCATGACCATATGTATCAGGTTAGACACATGCAGGAGTACATATATTTATCAAGGTAAGACATGTGCATAACTGCATGTATCAAGGTTAGGCACATGCATGACCATATGTATCAGGTTAGACACATGCAGGAGTACATATATTTATCAAGGTAAGACATGTGCATGACCGCATGTATCAAGGTTAGGCACATGCATGACCATATGTATCAGGTTAGACACATGCAGGAGTACATATATTTATCAAGGTAAGACATGTGCATAACTGCATGTATCAAGGTTAGGCACATGCATGACCATATGTATCAGGTTAGACACATGCAGGAGTACATATATTTATCAAGGTAAGACATGTGCATGACCGCATGTATCAAGGTTAGGCACATGCATGACCATATGTATCAGGTTAGACACATGCAGGAGTACATATATTTATCAAGGTAAGACATGTGCATGACCGCATGTATCAAGGTTAGGCACATGCATGACCATATGTATCAGGTTAGACACATGCAGGAGTACATATATTTATCAAGGTAAGACATGTGCATAACTGCATGTATCAAGGTTAGGCACATGCATGACCATATGTATCAGGTTAGACACATGCAGGAGTACATATATTTATCAAGGTAAGACATGTGCATGACCGCATGTATCAAGGTTAGGCACATGCATGACCATATGTATCAGGTTAGACACATGCAGGAGTACATATATATTTCAAAGCAAGACATGTGCATGACGCCAAACATGACTCAAGCAGAAGAATTTTTATCGTTAAGTAATTACGGGATTTAAGTTTACTAATAGAGTGATATAATGTTTGACCATAATTACGGGATATAAGTTTACTAGCAGAGAGTGATATAATGTTTGACCATAATTATATATGATGATGAAGAACTGGCTGATGCAATAGCATATCACTCCGCCGTCACCATATACATCTTACTTGATAATGAAAGAACACGTTTGAGATCATATAATATAAATGTTAAGAATGATAATCGTAACATTCATTAAAGTAATTGTACATTGTCAACGTTACATTTATGATTATAGTATAGATAGTATTTATTTGCGGAAGAAAAGGTGTCGTGCGTCCGGCCGACAGTAAGATGGAGGACAACAACAACATGACATTACTAGCACAACATTGACTACTATTGATCATGGATTACTGCTTCTCCTTCATGCCTCTTGCTGCCTCTACCATGTTTGGCATCGTCTTGGAAAGCAATCACGTTGATCGGTGTCTTATTAAGGTCGATTATCGTTATCTTAATTTGATCAACTGTGTAAAGTGTGGTGTTGAGCGAGTGAAGAGTGTAGTGTTGCCTGACCAGAGACCAGCAGACTCCATCAACAGATAAGGAAAACCCGTCACTCCATTCATTGCTTAAGGTACATTACATAGGTATATTGATGAAGCATAAATAATGATACTTACGGATCTACTCGGATTATCGTAATGGTCATAAGATAATTGGGTAGAGCAAGTGTCGTACAGGGGAGGGATTATTGTAGTGGTCATATAATGATTGGGTAGAGCAAGTGTCGTACAGGGGAGGGATTATTGTAGTGGTCATATAATGATTGGGTAGAGCAAGTGTCGTACAGGGGAGGGATTATTGTAGTGGTCATATAATAATTGGGTAGAGCAAGTGTCGTACAGGGGAGGGATTATTGTAGTGGTCATATAATAATTGGGTAGAGCAAGTGTCGTACAGGGGAGGGATTATTGTAGTGGTCATATAATAATTGGGTAGAGCAAGTGTCGTACAGGGGAGGGATTATTGTAGTGGTCATATAATAATTGGGTAGAGCAAGTGTCGTACAGGGGAGGGATTATTATAGTGGTCATATAATGATTGGGTAGAGCAAGTGTCGTACAGGGGAGGGATTATTGTAGTGGTCATATAATAATTGGGTAGAGCAAGTGTCGTACAGGGGAGGGATTATTATAGTGGTCATATAATGATTGGGTAGAGCAAGTGTCGTACAGGGGAGGGATTATTGTAGTGGTCATATAATGATTGGGTAGAGCAAGTGTTGTACAGGGGAGGGATTATTGTAGTGGTCATATAATAATTGGGTAGAGCAAGTGTCGTACAGGGGAGGGATTATTATAGTGGTCATATAATGATTGGGTAGAGCAAGTGTCGTACAGGGGAGGGATTATTATAGTGGTCATATAATGATTGGGTAGAGCAAGTGTCGTACAGGGGAGGGATTATTGTAGTGGTCATATAATGATTGGGTAGAGCAAGTGTCGTACAGGGGAGGGATTATTGTAGTGGTCATATAATGATTGGGTAGAGCAAGTGTTGTACAGGGGAGGGATTATTGTAGTGGTCATATAATAATTGGGTAGAGCAAGTGTCGTACAGGGGAGGGATTATTATAGTGGTCATATAATGATTGGGTAGAGCAAGTGTCGTACAGGGGAGGGATTATTGTAGTGGTCATATAATAATTGGGTAGAGCAAGTGTCGTACAGGGGAGGGATTATTATAGTGGTCATATAATGATTGGGTAGAGCAAGTGTCGTACAGGGGAGGGATTATTATAGTGGTCATATAATGATTGGGTAGAGCAAGTGTTGTACAGGGGAGGGATTATTATAGTGGTCATATAATGATTGGGTAGAGCAAGTGTTGTACAGGGGAGGGATTATTGTAGTGGTCATATAATGATTGGGTAGAGCAAGTGTTGTACAGGGGAGGGATTATTGTAGTGGTCATATAATGATTGGGTAGAGCAAGTGTTGTACAGGGGAGGGATTATTGTAGTGGTCATATAATGATTGGGTAGAGCAAGTGTTGTACAGGGGAGGGATTATTGTAGTGGTCATATAATGATTGGGTAGAGCAAGTGTCGTACAGGGGTGGGATTATTGTAGTGGTCATATAATGATTGGGTAGAGCAAGTGTTGTACAGGGGAGGGATTATTATAGTGGTCATATAATGATTGGGTAGAGCAAGTGTTGTACAGGGGAGGGATTATTGTAGTGGTCATATAATGATTGGGTAGAGCAAGTGTTGTACAGGGGAGGGATTATTATAGTGGTCATATAATGATTGGGTAGAGCAAGTGTTGTACAGGGAGGGATTATTGTAGTGGTCATATAATGATTGGGTAGAGCAAGTGTCGTACAGGGGAGGGATTATTGTTGTGGTCATATAATGATTGGGTAGAGCAAGTGTTGTACAGGGGAGGGATTATTATAGTGGTCATATAATGATTGGGTAGAGCAAGTGTCGTACAGGGGAGGGATTATTGTTGTGGTCATATAATGATTGGGTAGAGCAAGTGTTGTACAGGGGAGGGATTATTATAGTGGTCATATAATGATTGGGTAGAGCAAGTGTTGTACAGGGGAGGGATTATTGTAGTGGTCATATAATGATTGGGTAGAGCAAGTGTTGTACAGGGGAGGGATTATTATAGTGGTCATATAATGATTGGGTAGAGCAAGTGTTGTACAGGGAGGGATTATTGTAGTGGTCATATAATGATTGGGTAGAGCAAGTGTTGTACAGGGGAGGGATTATTGTAGTGGTCATATAATGATTGGGTAGAGCAAGTGTTGTACAGGGGAGGGATTATTGTAGTGGTCATATAATGATTGGGTAGAGCAAGTGTTGTACAGGGGAGGGATTATTGTTGTGGTCATATAATGATTGGGTAGAGCAAGTGTTGTACAGGGGAGGGATTATTGTAGTGGTCATATAATGATTGGGTAGAGCAAGTGTCGTACAGGGGAGGGATTATTGTTGTGGTCATATAATGATTGGGTAGAGCAAGTGTTGTACAGGGGAGGGATTATTGTAGTGGTCATATAATGATTGGGTAGAGCAAGTGTTGTACAGGGGAGGGATTATTGTAGTGGTCATATAATGATTGGGTAGAGCAAGTGTTGTACAGGGGAGGGATTATTGTAGTGGTCATATAATGATTGGGTAGAGCAAGTGTCGTACAGGGGAGGGATTATTGTTGTGGTCATATAATGATTGGGTAGAGCAAGTGTTGTACAGGGGAGGGATTATTGTAGTGGTCATATAATGATTGGGTAGAGCAAGTGTCGTACAGGGGAGGGATTATTGTTGTGGTCATATAATGATTGGGTAGAGCAAGTGTCGTACAGGGGAGGGATTATTGTAGTGGTCATATAATGATTGGGTAGAGCAAGTGTTGTACAGGGGAGGGATTATTGTAGTGGTCATATAATGATTGGGTAGAGCAAGTGTCGTACAGGGGAGGGATTATTGTTGTGGTCATATAATGATTGGGTAGAGCAAGTGTTGTACAGGGGAGGGATTATTGTAGTGGTCATATAATGATTGGGTAGAGCAAGTGTCGTACAGGGGAGGGATTATTGTTGTGGTCATATAATGATTGGGTAGAGCAAGTGTCGTACAGGGGAGGGATTATTGTAGTGGTCATATAATGATTGGGTAGAGCAAGTGTCGTACAGGGGAGGGATTATTGTAGTGGTCATATAATGATTGGGTAGAGCAAGTGTTGTACAGGGGAGGGATTATTGTAGTGGTCATATAATGATTGGGTAGAGCAAGTGTCGTACAGGGGAGGGATTATTGTAGTGGTCATATAATGATTGGGTAGAGCAAGTGTCGTACAGGGGAGGGATTATTGTAGTGGTCATATAATGATTGGGTAGAGCAAGTGTCTGTACAGGGGAGGGATTATTGTAGTGGTCATATAATGATTGGGTAGAGCAAGTGTCGTACAGGGGAGGGATTATTGTAGTGGTCATATAATGATTGGGTAGAGCAAGTGTCGTACAGGGGAGGGATTATTGTAGTGGTCATATAATGATTGGGTAGAGCAAGTGTCGTACAGGGGAGGGATTATTGTAGTGGTCATATAATGATTGGGTAGAGCAAGTGTCGTACAGGGGAGGGATTATTGTAGTGGTCATATAATGATTGGGTAGAGCAAGTGTCGTACAGGGGAGGGATTATTGTAGTGGTCATATAATGATTGGGTAGAGCAAGTGTTGTACAGGGGAGGGATTATTGTAGTGGTCATATAATGATTGGGTAGAGCAAGTGTCGTACAGGGGAGGGATTATTGTAGTGGTCATATAATGATTGGGTAGAGCAAGTGTCGTACAGGGGAGGGATTATTGTAGTGGTCATATAATGATTGGGTAGAGCAAGTGTTCGTACAGGGGAGGGATTATTGTAGTGGTCATATAATGATTGGGTAGAGCAAGTGTCGTACAGGGGAGGGATTATTGTAGTGGTCATATAATGATTGGGTAGAGCAAGTGTCGTACAGGGGAGGGATTATTGTAGTGGTCATATAATGATTGGGTAGAGCAAGTGTCGTACAGGGGAGGGATTATTGTAGTGGTCATATAATGATTGGGTAGAGCAAGTGTCGTACAGGAGAAAATTGAGAATTGGTAGAGAATGTCTCCAGTGAAGATTACTTGGAGGGCAAATTGATGGGTAGAGCAAGTTGGGACATGAGGACTTATGTAGTGAGATATACAATGAATTGGGTTAGGCAATGCTGTACAAGGGAAAGTAGAAAAGGGCAATATATGTTGGAAGAACACAAGTGTTTGATAAAGTAAGGGATTATAGTAGGGGGTAATGATAAGATTGGATAGAAAAGCAATGGTAACAGGGGAGGGAGTGTGAAATGTTAGAGTATTGAGAGGTTATAGAGGGATAAAAGCAAATGTAGAACAGGGGAGAGGATTATTTGATAGTGGACCTATAATGAGTAGATGGGGTAGGCAAGTGTCGTACAGAGGAGGGATTATTGTAGTGTCATATAGATATTGGGATGAAGCAGTGCCGTACAGGGAGGGAATTATTGTAGTGGTCGATATAATGATTGGGTAGAGCAAATGTCGTACAGGGGAGTGATTATTGTAGTGGTCATATAATGATTGGGTAGAGCAAGTGTCGTACAGGGGAGGGATTATTGTAGTGGTCATATAATGATTGGGTAGAGCAAGTGTCGTACAGGGAGGGATTATTGTAGTGGTCATATAATGATTGGGTAGAGCAAGTGTTGTACAGGGGAGGGATTATTGTAGTGGTCATATAATGATTGGGTAGAGCAAGTGTTGTACAGGGGAGGGATTATTGTAGTGGTCATATAATGATTGGGTAGAGCAAGTGTCGTACAGGGGAGGGATTATTGTAGTGGTCATATAATGATTGGGTAGAGCAAGTGTTGTACAGGGGTGGGATTATTATAGTGGTCATATAATGATTGGGTAGAGCAAGTGTCGTACAGGGAGGGATTATTGTAGTGGTCATATAATGATTGGGTAGAGCAAGTGTCGTACAGGGGAGGGATTATTATAGTGGTCATATAATGATTGGGTAGAGCAAGTGTCATACAGGGGAGGGATTATTGTAGTGGTCATATAATGATTGGGTAGAGCAAGTGTCATACAGGGGAGGGATTATTGTAGTGGTCATATAATGATTGGGTAGAGCAAGTGTCATACAGGGGAGGAATTATTGTTGTGGTCATATAATGATTGGGTAGAGCAAGTGTCGTATAGGGGAGTGATTATTGTAGTGGTCATATAATGATTGGGTAGAGCAAGTGTCGTACAGGGGAGGGAGGTAATGCAATAGTCTAAGAGAGGAGCAGATCTGTGCTCCGGGAGTGGAGGTGGGTCATGGGAATTTAAGGCAGTCATTTTTGGCTGATGATATGTGGCAGATTCAAGTGAGAAACTACAGAAGCTTTAAAGAGTTTGTGAAGAGAAAGTTGAGAATTGATATGATATCTCCAGTGAAGACTGTACCTGGAGGAAGGAGGGGTGGTGGTGGTATAGAGCCAAGGTCCTGGGCATGTTAAGGACTTCATGTAGGGATGAGATAATTACCAAGTGATATGTGTGGTTGCAGGCATTGGCTGTGCACAAGAAAGTATGAAAAGGTAAATTTGTTGGAAATGAAACCATCACTTCATGATATGTGATGTAAAGTAAGGTGATAAAGAAATGGTGGAGTATGAGAGAGATGTAATAGAAAACAGTATGGTTAAGAGAGCTGAAGAGGGTGTGCTGAAATGGTTAGGATGTATTGAGAGGTTGACTAGAGGGAATACAGTTCGCAAATGTAGAGGACAAGGAGAAATAGGAGAAGGTTTGGATATGGAAGGATGGAGTGGAAAAGCCTTTGAATGCTCAGGACCTTAAGATGCAGGAGTGTGCAAGATGGTCATAAGATAGAGTGAACTGGAGTGATTTGGTGTATATTGGGTGAACTACTGTCAGTGGACTGAAGCAGGCCACATAAAGTGATCAGGGAAACCATAGGCAGGTTTGTGTGGTCGGGTTGTAGATGGAGGATCTAGTTTTGATGCATTATACATAATAACTTCAAGATCACATACGAGTGATTGGGGTTATTTCTTTATCAGTTTCTGGTGCTTCTGATACTTTAGCATAGTCATATTAGAGTTGAACCTATATTTTTGGTGCTTGACTCTTAAGACTGCATATCTGTGCAGAAAATGCCTTTGTGTTGCTAATTCTTTATGTTTGCACAGGATCTCTGGATGGCTACAGAACGTGGTGGTGGGCCAGGAGGCACCACAATGAACTGGCATACCAAAACTGCAGTTGCACCTCAGGTGACATTATGTCTTGATATGCACCCTCCAGTGTTGGACATTTCAGGGCAAAAGCAGACATCTGTAGATACTGTTTCTAAGTCAGGTACAGCCATGAGTATTCTTATTACATAGTGTTACAAAGTTTATTAGTATTAAAGATGTAAAGGATGGCAGGGTCAGATGCATACTCCATTGAATGAGCAATCCAGTCCTTTTTGTTACATGTAGGGATGGGGGTTAGGGATTCCAACTCTGCAAAACTAGTTCTCCTATGAAGATGTTTATATGCACTCATTTCAGGCCATGGGAATGGGAAGGTGAGGGTAGCAGACAACTAAATTAAAGGTTAATAGTCATATTATTACTACAAATGGAAAACAGGCTTGTGTGAGGAGATACTTGGAGAAATTTGGTGATAGTTGATTAAGGGTTAGGGTAAGCAGAACTAGGGGAATATGAGTAATGGAAGATGTTGAGGGAAGCAGTAATTATATGTCGCATTCAGAAGGTTGATGACAGCTTTTGAGAAAGGGTAGTGATTGATGGGATGAGGAAGGTAAATTGCTTGTGAAAGAAAAGAGAGATTTATGGGTGTCATCTGCAGGGAAAGAATGCAAGTAACGGGGAGATGTACTTGAGGAAGCCTCAAGAGGTCTTGGGGAAGGAGCAGTTGAAGGATTGGTTTAAGTGTTCAAGAGGATTCCTCTGGAAAGGTGTGCTGCACTGCAGTTGCAGACTTTAACTCTTTAGCAACAATTCATGTGAGATCTTCATTTTTGTCCATGTGAGAGAAATATTTAAAGTGGAAGGCATGCTTTTTTGTTATGTAGAGATGTCTTGTCACAAGCATCAATGATTTAGTGTCTCAGTTACCCAAATAGATGAGGATGTGCTTGCCACACAAATTTATGGATAATCAGTGATTATCTTTTTAGCATATTTTATATATACCAAAATTATTCAATAGATGTTTAACGGTTAGCATGGGATATGTAAATGTGTATGTTTAGGTAAGGATGGGTTTGTGCAGGATGGCAATAGTCACTGAGGCAGTTTGTTAGGCAACAGTTTATTAGAAAATTTTAATGAGACATCATTCTTAAGAAACTGCCTACTGGATACTAATTTTCTAATGCAAACTGATGTGATTTAAAGTTTTATGTTAGTTTTGTGGGAGTGATTCATGGTTTTTCTGTATGAGAGCTTGGTAATTATGTGAGGGATAACATTTGCGTGTGGCAGCTGCTGGCTGATGCAGTAGGGTATTATTCTGCCTTTGGTATTTATTTATATTTATTTATTTATTATACTTTGTCGCTGTCTCCCGCGTTTGCGAGGTAGCGCAAGGAAACAGACGAAAGAAATGGCCCAACCCCCCCCCATACACATGTATATACATACGTCCACACACGCAAATATACATACCTACACAGCTTTCCATGGTTTACCCCAGACGCTTCACATGCCTTGATTCAATCCACTGACAGCACGTCAACCCCTGTATACCACATCGCTCCAATTCACTCTATTCCTTGCCCTCCTTTCACCCTCCTGCATGTTCAGGCCCCGATCACACAAAATCTTTTTCACTCCATCTTTCCACCTCCAATTTGGTCTCCCTCTTCTCCTCGTTCCCTCCACCTCCGACACATATATCCTCTTGGTCAATCTTTCCTCACTCATTCTCTCCATGTGCCCAAACCACTTCAAAACACCCTCTTCTGCTCTCTCAACCACGCTCTTTTTATTTCCACACATCTCTCTTACCCTTACGTTACTTACTCGATCAAACCACCTCACACCACACATTGTCCTCAAACATCTCATTTCCAGCACATCCATCCTCCTGCGCACATCTCTATCCATAGCCCACGCCTCGCAACCATACAACATTGTTGGAACCACTATTCCTTCAAACATACCCATTTTTGCTTTCCGAGATAATGTTCTCGACTTCCACACATTTTTCAAGGCTCCCAAAATTTTCGCCCCCTCCCCCACCCTTTGATCCACTTCCGCTTCCATGGTTCCATCCGCTGACAGATCCACTCCCAGATATCTAAAACACTTCGCTTCCTCCAGTTTTTCTCCATTCAAACTCACCTCCCAATTGACTTGACCCTCACCCCTACTGTACCTAATAACCTTGCTCTTATTCACATTTACTCTTAACTTTCTTCTTCCACACACTTTACCAAACTCAGTCACCAGCTTCTGCAGTTTCTCACATGAATCAGCCACCAGCGCTGTATCATCAGCGAACAACAACTGACTCACTTCCCAAGCTCTCTCATCCCCAACAGACTTCATACTTGCCCCTCTTTCCAGGACTCTTGCATTTACCTCCCTAACAACCCCATCCATAAACAAATGAAACAACCATGGAGACATCACACACCCCTGCCGCAAACCTACATTCACTGAGAACCAATCACTTTCCTCTCTTCCTACACGTACACATGCCTTACATCCTCGATAAAAACTTTTCACTGCTTCTAACAACTTGCCTCCCACACCATATATTCTTAATACCTTCCACAGAGCATCTCTATCAACTCTATCATATGCCTTCTCCAGATCCATAAATGCTACATACAAATCCATGTATGTGTGTATATAAGTGGTTGGGCCATTCTTGGTCTGTTTCCTTGTGCTACCTCTGTTGCGGGAAACAGCGATTAAGTATAATGAATAAAAAATAAAATATGTTGCTGATATTGTTGTAGATAATAACATTCACTATGAAATATGAGTGTTACTAAGGTGATGTAATTCATTTGCCTTATCCACTAAGTAGATCGTTGCTATGGTGATGTTGTTCATTAACCCTATTCACCAGGTACCAAGTCATATGATAAAGTAATAGATTTCATTTTTATAAATGCATGCTATGCACAGCAACACAAGAAAGGAATATCTGTTAATATGGAGGCAATCACATTCACATTCTCCTGTCCTTGCACATTTAACTGAAGTGCTTTATATCTTTTAGATTAACATACCTTTCTGTACCAAGAGCCCCTTCTATCTCCTATGGGGCCCCCACAGCACTCAGGAAGCTGGCCACATCCACTGGATGGGACTTCAGGTCATATATAGTAGTAATGTGTGTGTATCTATGTGGGAAGAATTTGGGGGCAACTGAGCAGAGAGTGCTCAGTGTTTTCATTGTGGTAGTTGCATCATGGCATGAATGATCATGAGATATGTTAAATTTCTGCACCTTCCTCTTGACCTCCTGCCACTCACTTTCTCTTATACATCCCCCAGTCATTTGCACTCTTTCCCTTAAGTTCTGCCCAAATGTCTCTCCTTTCTCTGTCACTAACATTTATAGTTCTTCATCCCACCACTCATTATCCTTTCTAATCTGCCATCTCCCACCTTTTGCGTGCCTTATGCAGTTCTTGCACGTTCTAGCACTGCTTTCCGAAATACCTCACCCACTTCCCTTGATTCATTTACTCCTACCTTTTATCATTTCAATCTCTCCTTGTATTTCTTCACACAAGTCTCTGTTCCAAGCTCACAAACCCTCACCACTCTCTTCTTACTGACATTGTTTCCTATTTTTTTTTGAAAACCTCTACAAATCTTCATCCTTGCACTCTCAAGATAGTGATCAGATGTCCCACCAGCTTCCCCTCTCAGCACACTTGGATCTGTATGCCTATCAGTTGATAGGTAGTCCAATAATGCCTGCTGCCCATCTCTCCTACTCAAATAGGTGCACTTGTGTATATCCCTCTTTTTAACCCACATATTCCCAATCACCAGTCCTTTTTCATGACATAACTCCAAAGGCTGTTCATCATTTCCCCTCATGACAGTGAATACCCCATACTCCCCAGATATTCCCTCAACTGCCACATGGGTGATTATTAGTGCTTATGCACCTGGCCTTAAGAAGAATGATCATGAGCAGGTGAGTGAGTGTGTCAGCAGTTTGGTGCACGAGACTGGGTATTAGTGATGGATGATTTAAATGCAAAGGTGAGTAATGTGACAGTTGATGGCCATATGTATCAGGTTAGACACATGCAGGAGCACATATATTTATCAAGGTAAGACATGTGCATAACTGCATGTATCAAGGTTAGGCACATGCATGACCATATGTATCAGGTTAGACACATGCAGGAGTACATATATTTATCAAGGTAAGACATGTGCATGACCGCATGTATCAAGGTTAGGCACATGCATGACCATATGTATCAGGTTAGACACATGCAGGAGTACATATATTTATCAAGGTAAGACATGTGCATAACTGCATGTATCAAGGTTAGGCACATGCATGACCATATGTATCAGGTT
Organism: Panulirus ornatus; assembly: GCF_036320965.1. Classification (NCBI taxonomy): domain Eukaryota; kingdom Metazoa; phylum Arthropoda; class Malacostraca; order Decapoda; family Palinuridae; genus Panulirus; species Panulirus ornatus. Next base: position 366,213 of record NC_092244.1, on the reverse strand, counting down.
AGACACATGCAGGAGTACATATATTTATCAAGGTAAGACATGTGCATAACTGCATGTATCAAGGTTAGGCACATGCATGACCATATGTATCAGGTTAGACACATGCAGGAGTACATATATTTATCAAGGTAAGACATGTGCATGACCGCATGTATCAAGGTTAGGCACATGCATGACCATATGTATCAGGTTAGACACATGCAGGAGTACATATATTTATCAAGGTAAGACATGTGCATAACTGCATGTATCAAGGTTAGGCACATGCATGACCATATGTATCAGGTTAGACACATGCAGGAGTACATATATTTATCAAGGTAAGACATGTGCATGACCGCATGTATCAAGGTTAGGCACATGCATGACCATATGTATCAGGCTAGACACATGCAGGAGTACATATATTTATCAAGGTAAGACATGTGCATAACTGCATGTATCAAGGTTAGGCACATGCATGACCATATGTATCAGGTTAGACACATGCAGGAGTACATATATTTATCAAGGTAAGACATGTGCATAACTGCATGTATCAAGGTTAGGCACATGCATGACCATATGTATCAGGTTAGACACATGCAGGAGCACATATATTTATCAAGGTAAGACATGTGCATGACCGCATGTATCAAGGTTAGGCACATGCATGACCATATGTATCAGGTTAGACACATGCAGGAGTACATATATTTATCAAGGTAAGACATGTGCATGAACTGCATGTATCAAGGTTAGGCACATGCATGACCATATGTATCAGGTTAGACACATGCAGGAGTACATATATTTATCAAGGTAAGACATGTGCATGACCGCATGTATCAAGGTTAGGCACATGCATGACCATATGTATCAGGTTAGACACATGCAGGAGTACATATATTTATCAAGGTAAGACATGTGCATAACTGCATGTATCAAGGTTAGGCACATGCATGACCATATGTATCAGGTTAGACACATGCAGGAGTACATATATTTATCAAGGTAAGACATGTGCATGACCGCATGTATCAAGGTTAGGCACATGCATGACCATATGTATCAGGTTAGACACATGCAGGAGTACATATATTTATCAAGGTAAGACATGTGCATAACTGCATGTATCAAGGTTAGGCACATGCATGACCATATGTATCAGGTTAGACACATGCAGGAGTACATATATTTATCAAGGTAAGACATGTGCATGACCGCATGTATCAAGGTTAGGCACATGCATGACCATATGTATCAGGTTAGACACATGCAGGAGTACATATATTTATCAAGGTAAGACATGTGCATGACCGCATGTATCAAGGTTAGGCACATGCATGACCATATGTATCAGGTTAGACACATGCAGGAGTACATATATTTATCAAGGTAAGACATGTGCATAACTGCATGTATCAAGGTTAGGCACATGCATGACCATATGTATCAGGTTAGACACATGCAGGAGTACATATATTTATCAAGGTAAGACATGTGCATGACCGCATGTATCAAGGTTAGGCACATGCATGACCATATGTATCAGGTTAGACACATGCAGGAGTACATATATATTTCAAAGCAAGACATGTGCATGACGCCAAACATGACTCAAGCAGAAGAATTTTTATCGTTAAGTAATTACGGGATTTAAGTTTACTAATAGAGTGATATAATGTTTGACCATAATTACGGGATATAAGTTTACTAGCAGAGAGTGATATAATGTTTGACCATAATTATATATGATGATGAAGAACTGGCTGATGCAATAGCATATCACTCCGCCGTCACCATATACATCTTACTTGATAATGAAAGAACACGTTTGAGATCATATAATATAAATGTTAAGAATGATAATCGTAACATTCATTAAAGTAATTGTACATTGTCAACGTTACATTTATGATTATAGTATAGATAGTATTTATTTGCGGAAGAAAAGGTGTCGTGCGTCCGGCCGACAGTAAGATGGAGGACAACAACAACATGACATTACTAGCACAACATTGACTACTATTGATCATGGATTACTGCTTCTCCTTCATGCCTCTTGCTGCCTCTACCATGTTTGGCATCGGCTTGGAAAGCAATCACGTTGATCGGTGTCTTATTAAGGTCGATTATCGTTATCTTAATTTGATCAACTGTGTAAAGTGTGGTGTTGAGCGAGTGAAGAGTGTGGTGTTGCCTGACCAGAGACCAGCAGACTCCATCAACAGATAAGGAAAACCCGTCACTCCATTCATTGCTTAAGGTACATTACATAGGTATATTGATGAAGCATAAATAATGATACTTACGGATCTACTCGGATTATCGTAATGGTCATAAGATAATTGGGTAGAGCAAGTGTCGTACAGGGGAGGGATTATTGTAGTGGTCATATAATGATTGGGTAGAGCAAGTGTTGTACAGGGGAGGGATTATTGTAGTGGTCATATAATGATTGGGTAGAGCAAGTGTTGTACAGGGGAGGGATTATTGTAGTGGTCATATAATGATTGGGTAGAGCAAGTGTCGTACAGGGGAGGGATTATTATAGTGGTCATATAATGAATTGGGTAGAGCAAGTGTCGTACAGGGGAGGGATTATTGTAGTGGTCATATAATGATTGGGTAGAGCAAGTGTCGTACAGGGGAGGGATTATTGTAGTGGTCATATAATAATTGGGTAGAGCAAGTGTCGTACAGGGGAGGGATTATTATAGTGGTCATATAATGATTGGGTAGAGCAAGTGTCGTACAGGGGAGGGATTATTATAGTGGTCATATAATGATTGGGTAGAGCAAGTGTCGTACAGGGGAGGGATTATTGTAGTGGTCATATAATGATTGGGTAGAGCAAGTGTTGTACAGGGGAGGGATTATTGTAGTGGTCATATAATGATTGGGTAGAGCAAGTGTTGTACAGGGGAGGGATTATTGTAGTGGTCATATAATAATTGGGTAGAGCAAGTGTCGTACAGGGGAGGGATTATTGTAGTGGTCATATAATGATTGGGTAGAGCAAGTGTTGTACAGGGGAGGGATTATTATAGTGGTCATATAATGATTGGGTAGAGCAAGTGTTGTACAGGGGAGGGATTATTGTAGTGGTCATATAATGATTGGGTAGAGCAAGTGTTGTACAGGGGAGGGATTATTATAGTGGTCATATAATGATTGGGTAGAGCAAGTGTTGTACAGGGGAGGGATTATTGTAGTGGTCATATAATAATTGGGTAGAGCAAGTGTTGTACAGGGGAGGGATTATTATAGTGGTCATATAATGATTGGGTAGAGCAAGTGTCGTACAGGGGAGGGATTATTGTAGTGGTCATATAATAATTGGGTAGAGCAAGTGTCGTACAGGGGAGGGATTATTATAGTGGTCATATAATGATTGGGTAGAGCAAGTGTCGTACAGGGGAGGGATTATTGTAGTGGTCATATAATGATTGGGTAGAGCAAGTGTTCGTACAGGGGAGGGATTATTATAGTGGTCATATAATGATTGGGTAGAGCAAGTGTTGTACAGGGGAGGGATTATTATAGTGGTCATATAATGATTGGGTAGAGCAAGTGTTGTACAGGGGAGGGATTATTGTAGTGGTCATATAATGATTGGGTAGAGCAAGTGTTGTACAGGGGAGGGATTATTGTAGTGGTCATATAATGATTGGGTAGAGCAAGTGTTGTACAGGGGAGGGATTATTGTAGTGGTCATATAATGATTGGGTAGAGCAAGTGTTGTACAGGGGAGGGATTATTGTAGTGGTCATATAATGATTGGGTAGAGCAAGTGTTGTACAGGGGAGGGATTATTGTAGTGGTCATATAATGATTGGGTAGAGCAAGTGTTGTACAGGGGAGGGATTATTGTAGTGGTCATATAATGATTGGGTAGAGCAAGTGTTGTACAGGGGAGGGATTATTATAGTGGTCATATAATGATTGGGTAGAGCAAGTGTTGTACAGGGGAGGGATTATTGTAGTGGTCATATAATGATTGGGTAGAGCAAGTGTTGTACAGGGGAGGGATTATTGTAGTGGTCATATAAGGGAGGGATTATTATAGTGGTCATATATGATTGGGTAGAGCAAGTGTTGTACAGGGGAGGGATTATTGTAGTGGTCATATAATGATTGGGTAGAGCAAGTGTCGTACAGGGGAGGGATTATTGTTGTGGTCATATAATGATTGGGTAGAGCAAGTGTTGTACAGGGGAGGGATTATTATAGTGGTCATATAATGATTGGGTAGAGCAAGTGTTCGTACAGGGGAGGGATTATTGTTGTGGTCATATAATGATTGGGTAGAGCAAGTGTTGTACAGGGGAGGGATTATTATAGTGGTCATATAATGATTGGGTAGAGCAAGTGTTGTACAGGGGAGGGATTATTGTAGTGGTCATATAATGATTGGGTAGAGCAAGTGTGTACAGGGGAGGGATTATTATAGTGGTCATATAATGATTGGGTAGAGCAAGTGTTGTACAGGGGAGGGATTATTGTAGTGGTCATATAATGATTGGGTAGAGCAAGTGTCGTACAGGGGAGGGATTATTGTTGTGGTCATATAATGATTGGGTAGAGCAAGTGTTGTACAGGGGAGGGATTATTATAGTGGTCATATAATGATTGGGTAGAGCAAGTGTTGTACAGGGGAGGGATTATTGTTGTGGTCATATAATGATTGGGTAGAGCAAGTGTTGTACAGGGGAGGGATTATTGTAGTGGTCATATAATGATTGGGTAGAGCAAGTGTCGTACAGGGGAGGGATTATTGTTGTGGTCATATAATGATTGGGTAGAGCAAGTGTCGTACAGGGGAGGGATTATTGTAGTGGTCATATAATGATTGGGTAGAGCAAGTGTTGTACAGGGGAGGGATTATTGTAGTGGTCATATAATGATTGGGTAGAGCAAGTGTTGTACAGGGGAGGGATTATTGTAGTGGTCATATAATGATTGGGTAGAGCAAGTGTCGTACAGGGGAGGGATTATTGTTGTGGTCATATAATGATTGGGTAGAGCAAGTGTCGTACAGGGGAGGGATTATTGTAGTGGTCATATAATGATTGGGTAGAGCAAGTGTCGTACAGGGGAGTGATTATTGTTGTGGTCATATAATGATTGGGTAGAGCAAGTGTCGTACAGGGGAGGGATTATTGTAGTGGTCATATAATGATTGGGTAGAGCAAGTGTTGTACAGGGGAGTGATTATTGTAGTGGTCATATAATGATTGGGTAGAGCAAGTGTCGTACAGGGGAGGGATTATTGTTGTGGTCATATAATGATTGGGTAGAGCAAGTGTCGTACAGGGGAGGGATTATTGTAGTGGTCATATAATGATTGGGTAGAGCAAGTGTCGTACAGGGGAGGGATTATTGTAGTGGTCATATAATGATTAGGTAGAGCAAGTGTTGTACAGTGGAGGGATTATTGTTGTGGTCATATAATGATTGGGTGGAGCAAGTGTCGTACAGGGGAGGGATTATTGTAGTGGTCATATAATGATTGGGTAGAGCAAGTGTTGTGCAGGGGAGGGATTATTGTAGTGGTCATATAATGATTGGGTAGAGCAAGTGTCGTACAGGGGAGGGATTATTGTAGTGGTCATATAATGATTGGGTAGAGCAAGTGTCGTACAGGGGAGGGATTATTGTAGTGGTCATATAATGATTGGGTAGAGCAAGTGTTGTACAGGGGAGGGATTATTGTAGTGGTCATATAATGATTGGGTAGAGCAAGTGTCGTACAGGGGAGGGATTATTGTAGTGGTCATATAATGATTGGGTAGAGCAAGTGTCGTACAGGGGAGGGATTATTGTAGTGGTCATATAATGATTGGGTAGAGCAAGTGTCGTACAGGGGAGGGATTATTGTAGTGGTCATATAATGATTGGGTAGAGCAAGTGTTGTACAGGGGAGGGATTATTGTAGTGGTCATATAATGATTGGGTAGAGCAAGTGTCGTACAGGGGAGGGATTATTGTAGTGGTCATATAATGATTGGGTAGAGCAAGTGTTGTACAGGGGAGGGATTATTGTAGTGGTCATATAATGATTGGGTAGAGCAAGTGTCGTACAGGGGAGGGATTATTGTAGTGGTCATATAATGATTGGGTAGAGCAAGTGTCGTACAGGGGAGGGATTATTGTAGTGGTCATATAATGATTGGGTAGAGCAAATGTCGTACAGGGGAGTGATTATTGTAGTGGTCATATAATGATTGGGTAGAGCAAGTGTCGTACAGGGGAGGGATTATTGTAGTGGTCATATAATGATTGGGTAGAGCAAGTGTCGTACAGGGGAGGGATTATTGTAGTGGTCATATAATGATTGGGTAGAGCAAGTGTTGTACAGGGGAGGGATTATTGTAGTGGTCATATAATGATTGGGTAGAGCAAGTGTTGTACAGGGGAGGGATTATTGTAGTGGTCATATAATGATTGGGTAGAGCAAGTGTCGTACAGGGGAGGGATTATTGTAGTGGTCATATAATGATTGGGTAGAGCAAGTGTTGTACAGGGGTGGGATTATTATAGTGGTCATATAATGATTGGGTAGAGCAAGTGTCGTACAGGGGAGGGATTATTGTAGTGGTCATATAATGATTGGGTAGAGCAAGTGTCGTACAGGGGAGGGATTATTATAGTGGTCATATAATGATTGGGTAGAGCAAGTGTCATACAGGGGAGGGATTATTGTAGTGGTCATATAATGATTGGGTAGAGCAAGTGTCATACAGGGGAGGGATTATTGTAGTGGTCATATAATGATTGGGTAGAGCAAGTGTCATACAGGGGAGGAATTATTGTTGTGGTCATATAATGATTGGGTAGAGCAAGTGTCGTATAGGGGAGTGATTATTGTTGTGGTCATATAATGATTGGGTAGAGCAAGTGTCGTACAGGGGAGGGAGGTAATGCAATAGTCTAAGAGAGGAGCAGATCTGTGCTCCAGGAGTGGAGGTGGGTCATGGGAATTTAAGGCAGTCATTTTTGGCTGATGATATGTGGCAGATTCAAGTGAGAAACTACAGAAGCTTTAAAGAGTTTGTGAAGAGAAAGTTGAGAATTGATATGATATCTCCAGTGAAGACTGTACCTGGAGGAAGGAGGGGTGGTGGTGGTATAGAGCCAAGGTCCTGGGCATGTTAAGGACTTCATGTAGGGATGAGATAATTACCAAGTGATATGTGTGGTTGCAGGCATTGGCTGTGCACAAGAAAGTATGAAAAGGTAAATTTGTTGGAAATGAAACCATCACTTCATGATATGTGATGTAAAGTAAGGTGATAAAGAAATGGTGGAGTATGAGAGAGATGTAATAGAAAACAGTATGGTTAAGAGAGCTGAAGAGGGTGTGCTGAAATGGTTAGGATGTATTGAGAGGTTGACTAGAGGGAATACAGTTCGCAAATGTAGAGGACAAGGAGAAATAGGAGAAGGTTTGGATATGGAAGGATGGAGTGGAAAAGCCTTTGAATGCTCAGGACCTTAAGATGCAGGAGTGTGCAAGATGGTCATAAGATAGAGTGAACTGGAGTGATTTGGTGTATATTGGGTGAACTACTGTCAGTGGACTGAAGCAGGCCACATAAAGTGATCAGGGAAACCATAGGCAGGTTTGTGTGGTCGGGTTGTAGATGGAGGATCTAGTTTTGATGCATTATACATAATAACTTCAAGATCACATACGAGTGATTGGGGTTATTTCTTTATCAGTTTCTGGTGCTTCTGATACTTTAGCATAGTCATATTAGAGTTGAACCTATATTTTTGGTGCTTGACTCTTAAGACTGCATATCTGTGCAGAAAATGCCTTTGTGTTGCTAATTCTTTATGTTTGCACAGGATCTCTGGATGGCTACAGAACGTGGTGGTGGGCCAGGAGGCACCACAATGAACTGGCATACCAAAACTGCAGTTGCACCTCAGGTGACATTATGTCTTGATATGCACCCTCCAGTGTTGGACATTTCAGGGCAAAAGCAGACATCTGTAGATACTGTTTCTAAGTCAGGTACAGCCATGAGTATTCTTATTACATAGTGTTACAAAGTTTATTAGTATTAAAGATGTAAAGGATGGCAGGGTCAGATGCATACTCCATTGAATGAGCAATCCAGTCCTTTTTGTTACATGTAGGGATGGGGGTTAGGGATTCCAACTCTGCAAAACTAGTTCTCCTATGAAGATGTTTATATGCACTCATTTCAGGCCATGGGAATGGGAAGGTGAGGGTAGCAGACAACTAAATTAAAGGTTAATAGTCATATTATTACTACAAATGGAAAACAGGCTTGTGTGAGGAGATACTTGGAGAAATTTGGTGATAGTTGATTAAGGGTTAGGGTAAGCAGAACTAGGGGAATATGAGTAATGGAAGATGTTGAGGGAAGCAGTAATTATATGTCGCATTCAGAAGGTTGATGACAGCTTTTGAGAAAGGGTAGTGATTGATGGGATGAGGAAGGTAAATTGCTTGTGAAAGAAAAGAGAGATTTATGGGTGTCATCTGCAGGGAAAGAATGCAAGTAACGGGGAGATGTACTTGAGGAAGCCTCAAGAGGTCTTGGGGAAGGAGCAGTTGAAGGATTGGTTTAAGTGTTCAAGAGGATTCCTCTGGAAAGGTGTGCTGCACTGCAGTTGCAGACTTTAACTCTTTAGCAACAATTCATGTGAGATCTTCATTTTTGTCCATGTGAGAGAAATATTTAAAGTGGAAGGCATGCTTTTTTGTTATGTAGAGATGTCTTGTCACAAGCATCAATGATTTAGTGTCTCAGTTACCCAAATAGATGAGGATGTGCTTGCCACACAAATTTATGGATAATCAGTGATTATCTTTTTAGCATATTTTATATATACCAAAATTATTCAATAGATGTTTAACGGTTAGCATGGGATATGTAAATGTGTATGTTTAGGTAAGGATGGGTTTGTGCAGGATGGCAATAGTCACTGAGGCAGTTTGTTAGGCAACAGTTTATTAGAAAATTTTAATGAGACATCATTCTTAAGAAACTGCCTACTGGATACTAATTTTCTAATGCAAACTGATGTGATTTAAAGTTTTATGTTAGTTTTGTGGGAGTGATTCATGGTTTTTCTGTATGAGAGCTTGGTAATTATGTGAGGGATAACATTTGCGTGTGGCAGCTGCTGGCTGATGCAGTAGGGTATTATTCTGCCTTTGGTATTTATTTATATTTATTTATTTATTATACTTTGTCGCTGTCTCCCGCGTTTGCGAGGTAGCGCAAGGAAACAGACGAAAGAAATGGCCCCCCCCCCATACACATGTATATACATACGTCCACACACGCAAATATACATACCTACACAGCTTTCCATGGTTCACCCCAGACGCCTCACATGCCTTGATTCAATCCACTGACAGCACGTCAACCCCGGTATACCACATCGCTCCAATTCACTCTATTCCTTGCCCTCCTTTCACCCTCCTGCATGTTCAGGCCCCGATCACACAAAATCTTTTTCACTCCATCTTTCCACCTCCAATTTGGTTTCCCTCTTCTCCTCGTTCCCTCCACCTCCGACACATATATCCTCTTGGTCAATCTTTCCTCACTCATCCTCTCCATGTGCCCAAACCACTTCAAAACACCCTCTTCTGCTCTCTCAACCACGCTTTTTTTTATTTCCACACATCTCTCTTACCCTCACGTTACTCACTCGATCAAACCACCTCACACCACACATTGTCCTCAAACATCTCATTTCCAGCACATCCATCCTCCTGCGCACAATTCTATCCATAGCCCACGCCTCGCAACCATACAACATTGTTGGAACCACTATTCCTTCAAACATACCCATTTTTGCTCTCCGAGACAATGTTCTCGACCTCCACACATTCTTCAAGGCCTTCAAGGCCTTTGGTATATGCTCCTAAAAAAATTTTAAGTGATAAAATATGAATGATAAGAATAATCATTGTAAGACATATTGAGGGAATTTCAGCTTCCCAACATTACATTTATGAAACTGAAAAACACTGTTCTTGGCAGAGGTTGAGGTATTAAGCAGTGATAAGTGAGACCTGGACATGAAGAAAGAGTCAGTTACAATGCAACTTCGATTATTAAACATGGAGAGTCATTACTGTATCTTCACACCTCTTGGTGGCTGTACCATTGTCTTTGAAAGAAATCCTGTTGATCTGTGAATTACTGCTGCTTCACACCTCTTTGTGGTTTTACCATTGTTTTGAAATCATCTTAGTTTGAAGAACTGTGAAAAGGTTGGTGTGGACAGAGTGAAGAGAGAGAGGCAGTGAGAGGAACATGTGGTCTTAATGGTAGGTGGTCCCACCATTTACTACCTTTTCTCACCAGCTTACCTTTGACCTTTCACATACCATGCATGTTTCTTGCACTTACTATCACTGCTTCCCCCAACACCTCCTACTCCTCACCCACTTCCTTAGCTTTGTTTACTCTCACTTTTTGTCATTCTTCATTAATTTCCTCCTGTTATCTCTGCATAAGCCTCTTTTGTAAGCTCACCTACTTTCACCCTCTTCTCATTCATATCATATCACCCTTGCCCTGGCTAAGTAAACATTGCATAGGTGCCTCTCTCAGCACAACCATATCCTAGAGTCTCTCTTTTGCTCCAAGTCATGTTGTATTTATTCCTGTAATGCCTGCTTGCCATCCTACTCTATGCATACTTATGTAGATCCCTCTTTCCCAGACACCAGTCCTTTTTCAGCACATAGGAGGTAATAAAAAAGTTTGTGGTTGAGGAGATGAAGAAGTTGTGCTGAAATGGGTTGGACATTTGGAGAGAATGAGTGAGGAGAGGTTGATGAAGAGGATATCATGTGTCAGGTGTTGGGGACAAGGAGAAAGGGAAGAGCAAAATGGAGATGGGAAGATGGGGTGAAAATGATTTGAGTGATTATGAATTAAACAGGTTGGAGGATGAAAAGCATGCATGGAATAGAGTGAATTGGTATAATATGGCATGTGAAGCAGCTTGGGAAAACTGGAAAGGTCTCTGGACCCTGGCTGTGAATAGGTAGCCGTGGTTTCAGTACATCACATGTGACAGCTAGAGAATAGGTTTGAGTTAATGTGGGCTTTCTTTGTCTGTTCTTAGTGCTTCCATGTTCATGCGGGGAAACAGCAGTCAACGATGATTAAAAGTTCCCAAGCTGTTTATCATTCACATCACTAAGTACCCCATGACCTCCCAAGTATACCTTTAATTGCCTTATTCACCACTTTTCCATTCAGGTCACCCATCACTAATACCCAATCTTTGGTATCAAAATTGGTGACACACTCACACAGATCTTACTCGAGCACTTGCCTCAGTTTGTCAGTCTTGTCATGGCCAGGTGCATAAACTTTGATAATTATTCACATATTGCAATTCACTTTCATGTTTACCCACATCATTATGGGGCTCAGCTTCTTACCTGATGTGCCCCTTGCCACAATATTGGTTCACTTTCCCCCTTCCATTGGTATTACTTTGGTTTGTGCTCCCAAGAACTGGCTGTGTTTGTGCCCCCTTCACTAGTTAGACCATGCAATACTTAGCAAGCTTCTGAGTCACATGATAACTGTGTGGCTATTGGCAGCTCATGGGTGGGCCGCTTTATTGACTGTTTCTTTCCCTACATCTTAAAGCTTTGGAACTGTCCACCCTTCCATGTCTCTCCCAATAACTATAACTTTGCACATTTTGATAGATATTTATTATTTATTATATTTATTACACTTTGTCGCTGTCTCCTGCTTTAGCAAGGTAGCGCAAGGAAACAGACGAAAGAATGGCTCAACCCTCCCACATACACATGTATATACATACATGTCCACACTCACATATACATACCTATACATTCTTCAAAGCAAACACCTGATCCACACATCCTCTCCCACTTCTGAAACCACATTATTATTATTAATATTTATTTATATTTACTGTACGTAACTGCTGTTTCTCATGTTAGCGAAAGGAAACAGATGAGGAATGGCCCAACCCACCCACATACACATGTATATACATAAACACCCACACACGCACATATACATTTCAGTGTATACATACATACATACACAGACATATACATATGTACACATGTACATATCCATACTTGCTGCCTTCATCCATCCCTGTCGCCACCCCGCTACACACGAAATAGCACAAACACACACACACTCAATCGAGCAAGGCAGTGCCAGGAACAGACAGAAAAAGGCCACATTTGTTCACACTCAGTCTCTAGAGTCTCTAGCTGTCATGTGTAATGCACCAAAACCACAGCTCCCTTTCCACATCCAGGCCCCACAGACCTTTCCATGGTTTACCCCAGACACTTCTCATGCCCTGGTTCAATCCATTGACAGCACGGCAACCCTGGTATACCACATCGTTCCATTTCACTCTATTCCTTGCATGCCTTTCACTCACTTGTATGTTCGGGCCCCAATCGCTCAAAATCTTTTTCACTCCATCCTTCTACCTCCAGTTTGGTCTCCCGCTTCTCCTTCTTCCTTCCACATCTGACATATATATCCTCTTTGTCAATCTTTCCTCACTCATTCTCTTCATGGGTCCAAACCATTTCAACACACCCTCTTCTGCTCTCTCAACCACACTCTTTTTATTACCACGCATCCTTACCCTTTCATTACTTACTTGATTAAACCATCTCACACTGCATATTGTTCTCAGACATTTCATTTCCATTTAATTTCCAGCACACCCACCCTTTTCTGCACAACCCTATCTACAGCCCATGCCTCACAACCATATAACATTGTTGGAACCACTATTTCTTTAAACCTACCCATTTTTTGCTCTCCGAGATAATGTTCTTGCCTTCCACACATTCTTCAGTGCTTATTGTTGTTGTTGTTGTTGTTATTATTATTATTATTATTATTATTATTATTATTATTATTATTATTATTAATTTTAATTTATTATCCTTTTTTTTTTTTTTTTTTTTACAGTTAGAAGCTCAAAAAAGATTGGAGGATTTGGTGGACAGTGGTTGAATTCATTGTGCAGCATGTATCACACTCTGCGTTCAGGGACATCCGCTGGACCATGGGCCGCAATGACTGGTCATGATCCAGTAGTGTATGAGGTGTGTGCTCAAAGCCATTACCAGTATGATTTAGACACCAGCAGATTGTATGAGCCCTCCAACAGGCTCTGGTACCCAGCACCACCTAGAGGATCTCAGCAAGGGTACTTTGATCCTCTTGTGTTGTGGGATAATCCTTACTTTCCATCTAGTTGTGCACCTCAGCCTTGTAACTTACAACTACCACAGAAGTTTGGAATTTCTAGAGTAGATCATCCACTTAACCCAGAAGCTAAGGAATGGATTCCTAGAGATTACCTGAAAGACCACATACCATCGTCTCTCGGAAGTAAAGAGACTTCAGAAGTGGAGTGTTTAAAGGATGAATTACCCTTTAATACAAAAGGAATGCAAGATCCTCCTGTTTCAGGGGGATTTTTAGATTTTTGTGAGATCACAGACCGTGAAGTAGATGCTGTTCGTTTTGGTGAAAGTAGCAACTCTCTTCATATAACAACAAGCAGCATGCCTCAAAGTGAAAACGAAGTTACCCTTGGTAACTGTGCAAGTCATGTTGATGCAGTTTGTAATAATGAAATTTTTTCTTTTGATACTTCTCAGAATGTTAAGGTGCTGAAAGTTGAGAAGGAAAGATTCGGTTTGAGTAGATCAGAAAGTCACACTGTGGTTGTACCTAATGCTTCATCAGTTGAGAATGTTCCTTCGAATGAAAAGTTTTCCTGTGACAGTGGGAATACAGAAGTTTATAATTGTGATGAAAAGGTGGTAAGGGATACAAGTACATTCAGTTATGCTAGTATTGTTGGCAAAAATGCTGTCTCTCCAGTGCTTTCCACAAATGCAGTTGAAAAGACATTAAAGAAAGCAAATAACACTGAATATGCACTGCAGCCAATACCTAGAATCTTTCTGAAGGACAGAAAATACCCCAAAGAAAAGGCTGCACCCACTGCAGATAATAAAATTAATCCTATCTTGTTTAAAAGTGTGAATAAAAGCCAAAAAAAATGCAGTAGAAACTTCCTAAAAGAGTTGAGGAAATCCAGCCCAGTTGCAGTTGGTAATTCTGATTCTGTAGGTGGTAAGTTGGATTTTGGGTCACCTAACCTTATCCCAACTTCTCCCAGATGTTGTGTCACAAGCTCAGAGACTAGAGAGTCACCAGTAATAACTTCTCCCAAGGATAGGCTTACATACTCTTTTGGGTCACCTTTTTCAGCCATACTGAAGGTACAACACTCTGTGAGTGAGAGTAGCTCCAGCAGCTCCCGTGTTCGTAGTACAAGTGAGTCTAGCATTGCCAGTGTAGAGAGCTCAGATATAGAGTTTGGAGATGTAATAGACAGGACCTCTGCAGCACCAGATGTCTTTGTTCTTAATGAAAAATGCCAACCTAAAACTTCTGCTAGTCCAAAGTACTCTAGTAATATTCTTGCTCATATTCTTGGCTGTGATGATTCGGGGAGTGAAAGCAGTGACGATGAGTCAGAGGACTGGGATGATGTGTGTACAGATAGTGTGGATAGTCTGGGCCTTGATGATAGCTGGGAAACCTTTGGCCTTTGCATAACAGCTCCAGAATCAACAAAAATACAGACGTCACAATCATCATCTGAACAAGATTTATCCAAAGATTTCTCGCTTAAGTTAGTTTATGATACTGTTGATGAAGAGGATTTAACAGTTACAGAAGTAAGCTTGGAAGAAATTAACAGAAGATGGGAGCAGGAAGTAGAACACGACGTAATGGGTATTAGTGAGAGGAAGGTAAATTTCGGAGAAGTGACCATTTATCCCATGATTGTATGGGCTTATGCTTGTAAAATGGCAAGAAGGGGACCTTGGGAAGAGTATGCTAGGGACAGAGTGCGCTTTTCTCATCGCATTGCTACCATAGAACCAGTAATTTCTTCCGTATTGCAGGTGGATCATAGAGAGAAGGTATACCAAAAGTTGTATGGCCAAGGATGCAGCCTCAGTTAACAGTAACTTATGTCTAGTCTTCAAGTTTTTTTTTTTTATGAATTGTGGATGGAGTTTGGGTTTTCAGAATGAATTAAGTGTTTAGGTGTATTTATTATTTTTTCAAGTACCTCTTGTGGCAAAAAAAAAAAAAAAAAGGTGATTACAGTTTCAGGGAAATGGAAACATCTGATATCCCAAGAGCCTCTGTGGTTGATAGTACACAGGTGTCCGAGTAAGACGGTGTAAGGATCACCTTTTTATAGTTCCTTTTATATACAAGTGGAAAGTTGGGTTTTGCTTTCTGTCAGTAGCTCATTGGTTGCCATCAGTTTGGAGTGCATCTGGTATTCATTAAATGCTGAATTAAAACCATTTAATATATAATCCTGTCATGCACGAGGGCTATCTCTCTTTATTAAAGATGTAGTGAAGAAAGTGGCCAGTTTCCATGACTTTATTAAGTTTTTCCTTAGAAATTCTTAGAAGTTCCAGCAGAGAACAGTGATAATTTCTCAAAGTTTGGTAAAAAAGTACTTTTTGAAGTTTCATTGGTTTCGCTCAGTGTTTTACGTGGCCTTAGTTTGGATATTAAAGTTGTGTTGTAAGTTGTAACTGATTATTAGATGGATTTTGGTGCACTTCATGCAGAAATGTTATCATAAAACGACCTTTAAACATGATAAGGCTTGAGTTATGAGACAGTCCACACATGCCTCATCCGCAGATATTACTTTCCACATTTGATAATCTACAATATACAGAGAGTGAGGAGAGTTATCATCATTGTTTCCAAGTTTTTAGTGTTGGTAGTTTTGCTTTAAGCAAAGATACTCAGATTATTCACTTTTTTGCCATGTTGATGCATGTTTGTATATGTTGTTAATTGAGTTAGGGCCTATGAAGCAGCTGGGAAAGACAAAGTAAGGCCTTTGAGGCTTGGTTGTGGATAGGGTGCTGTGGTTTAGCTACATTACACATGACAGCTAGAGGATGGATTTGAGCAAATGGGTCCTTACTTTGTCCGTTTCAAGTGTTGCTTCGCTAATATGAGAATTGCAAAAAAATTTGAAAGAAAAAAGTGTTATTGCTGAGGCTGGGATAGAAATTATTATAAACAGTAGTAACAGCTACTTTTAAGCCATAACAGTTGATTGAAGCGATAATTAAGGTATGAGGTGAATACAGTAGTGCGTAGAACATAGAGAGGAGGAATCAGTGACAAAATTTGAACATGGTGAGTGTACATCTGTTGAGAGTTCCTGGATGTTGTTATATTTAATTTCCTGCCCCACGTTTCCCTTTCATGGGGATCCTGGGGCAGTTTCTTTTAAAATGATTTTTTTTTTGAAAGCTTAAAAAATTTACACTTCCCACACCTCATGTGCTGAAAGTGCATTTATTGATCGAATGCTAAAATTTTCCACACCTCATGCTTCTAACTCAAACCAGCAACATCCTTTCTCTCAAAGAAGCCTCATTCTTACTTGAGATACCTTTGTCTGAAATGAAATTTAGTCACAGACCTACCACACCACAAAACAGGACAGCCATAAAAATGCAAAACAAAACCCACCCATGATAGCACCTCATTTGGCCTCCTCTACCACTGACATAATTACAGCACTTTAAACTTGAAAGAATTCCCCAGACAACATATCAAACTTTTATTGTGTAATACTTCAGCCTGTGGCAATCCTTGTTACACAACAAAATTCCAAACTTCTTGAAACTTGCCAACAAAGTACCTTGAACTGAAAGCCTCTAAACCCCTCTTAACTCTCCCTCCTGCTCCCCTATATCAACTGATATCTTCAGCCACTCGTGGTTATACAACAGAATACCAATTGGGAAAGTTGCTGACTTAGTACTCATCCTAAACCCCCAACCCCTCACTGCCTGATATCACTAGTGTCTTTGGTATCCAAAACTTAAAACTAGCCTACAACAGCATTGATCAAAGTACCCCTCTCACCTACACAGCTTGGTTGTATACTTATCACCCTCTGCAGTAGTACACACACGCATCATTCTCGCATGGAATGGATGGCCTCAGTCAACCACAGCTCCTCTCTTGCATTGCCTCCAGAACTTTTGCCACCACACAACCATTCTATGACTCGCTACCATGGTTCCATTTGCTGCCATGTCCACTCCCAAGTTTCACAAAACTTTACCTCCTATATATTTATATTTTCGTCATTCATACTCACACCCTGAAAACATGTCACTGCCCTGCTGAACCGCATAACCTTGGCTGTTATTCATATTTCTCTCAACTTCCTCCTTTCCCGTACAGTCCCAAAGTCAGTCATCAACTTCAACTGTTTCGCGCTCAAATCTGCCACTATTGCTGTGTCATCAGCAAGCAACAACTGTCTCACTTTCCAGGTCCCTTTACCCTGAGTTTGGTAAAGTGTGTGAAAGAAGAAAGTTAAGAGTAAATGTGAATAAGAGCAAGGTTATTAGGTACAGTAGGGTTGAGGGTCAAGTCAATTGGGAGGTGAGTTTGAATGGAGAAAAACTGGAGGAAGTGAAGTGTTTTAGATATCTGGGAGTGGACCTGGCAGTGGATGGAACCATGGAAGCGGAAGTGGATCATAGGGTGGGGGAGGGGGCGAAAATTCTGGGGGCCTTGAAGAATGTGTGGAAGTCGAGAATATTATCTCGGAAAGCAAAAATGGGTATGTTTGAAGGAATAGTGGTTCCAACAATGTTGTATGGTTGCGAGGCGTGGGCTATGGATAGAGTTGTGCGCAGGAGGATGGATGTGATGGAAATGAGATGTTTGAGGACAATGTGTGGTGTGAGGTGGTTTGATCGAGTGAGTAACGTAAGGGTAAGAGAGATGTGTGGAAATAAAAAGAGCGTGGTTGAGAGAGCAGAAGAGGGTGTTTTGAAGTGGTTTGGGCACATGGAGAGAATGAGTGAGGAAAGATTGACCAAGAGGATATATGTGTCAGAGGTGGAGGGAACGAGGAGAAGAGGGAGACCAAATTGGAGGTGGAAAGATGGAGTGAAAAAGATTTTGTGTGATCGGGGCCTGAACATGCAGGAGGGTGAAAGGAGGGCAAGGAATAGAGTGAATTGGATCGATGTGGTATACCGGGGTTGACGTGCTGTCAGTGGATTGAATCAAGGCATGTGAAGCATCTGGGGTAAACCATGGAAAGCTGTGTAGGTATGTATATTTGCGTGGGTGGACGTATGTATATACATGTGTATGGGGGGGGGTTGGGCCATTTCTTTCGTCTCTTGCGCTACCTTGCAAACGCGGGAGACAGCGACAAAGTATAATAAAAAAATAATATAAAAAAAATGTATATATATATATTTTTTTTTTTCATGTGTACGTGTAGGAAGAGAGGAAAGTGATTGGTTCTCAGTGAATGTAGGTTTGCGGCAGGGGTGTGTGATGTCTCCATGGTTGTTTAATTTGTTTATGGATGGGGTTGTTAGGGAGGTAAATGCAAGAGTTTTGGAAAGAGGGGCAAGTATGAAGTCTGTTGGGGATGAGAGAGCTTGGGAAGTGAGTCAGTTGTTGTTCGCTGATGATACAGCGCTGGTGGCGGATTCATGTGAGAAACTGCAGAAGCTGGTGACGGAGTTTGGTAAAGTGTGTGGAAGAAGAAAGTTAAGAGTAAATGTCAATAAGAGCAAGGTTATTAGGTACAGTAGGGTTGAGGGTCAAGTCAATTGGGAGGTGAGTTTGAATGGTGAGAGGCTGGAGGAAGTGAAGTGTTTTAGATATCTGGGAGTGGATCTGTCAGCGGATGGAACCATGGAAGCGGAAGTGGATCATAGGGTGGGGGAGGGGGCGAAAATTTTGGGAGCCTTGAAAAATGTGTGGAAGTCGAGAACATTATCCCGGAAAGCAAAAATGGGTATGTTTGAAGGAATAGTAGTTCCAACAATGTTGTATGGTTGCGAGGCGTGGGCTATGGATAGAGTTGTGCGTAGGAGGATGGATGTGCTGGAAATGAGATGTTTGAGGACAATGTGTGGTGTGAGGTGGTTTGATCGAGTAAGTAACGTAAGGGTAAGAGAGATGTGTGGAAATAAAAAGAGCGTGGTTGAGAGAGCAGAAGAGGGTGTTTTGAAGTGGTTTGGGCACATGGAGAGAATGAGTGAGGAAAGATTGACCAAGAAGATATATGTGTCGGAGGTGGAGGGAACGAGGAGAAGAGGGAGACCAAATTGGAGGTGGAAAGATGGAGTGAAAAGGATTTTGTGTGATCGGGGCCTGAACATGCAGGAGGGTGAAAGGAGGGCAAGGAATAGAGTGAATTGGAGCGATGTGGTATACAGGGGTTGACGTGCTGTCAGTGGATTGAATCAAGGCATGTGAAGCGTCTGGGGTAAACCATGGAAAGCTGTGTAGGTATGAATATTTGCGTGTGTGGACGTGTGTATGTACATGTGTATGGGGGGGGGGGGTTGGGCCATTTCTTTCGTCTGTTTCCTTGCGCTACCTCGCAAACGCGGGAGACAGCGACAAAGTATAAAAAAAAAAAAAAAAAAAAAAAAAAAAATATATTTTTTTTTTCATACTATTCGCCATTTCCCGCGATAGCGAGGTAGCGTTAAGAACAGAGGACTGGGCCTTTGAGGGAATATCCTCACCTGGCCCTCGTCTCTGTTCCTTCTTTTGGGAAAAAAAAAAAAAAAAAGAGGGGGGAGGATTTCCAGCCCCCCGCTCCCTTCCCTTTTAGTCGCCTTCTACGACACGCAGGGAATACGTGGGAAGTATTCTTTCTCCCCTATCCCCAGGGATATATATATATATATATATATATATATATATATATATATATATATATATATATATATATATATATATATATATCTTTTTTTTTTTTTAAACTATTCGCCATATATATATATATTTTTTTCTTTTCTTTTTCTTTCGTACTAGTCGCCATTTCCCGCATTAGCGAGGTTGCGTTAAGAACAGAGGACTGGGCCTTTGAGGGAATATCCTCACCTAACCCCTTCTCTGTTCCTTCTTTTGGAAAATTAAAAAAAATGAGAGGGGAGGATTTCCAACCTCCCGCTCCCTCTCCTTATAGTCGCCTTCTACGACACGCAGGGAATACGTGGGAAGTATTCTTTCTCCCCTATCCCCAGGGATATATATATATATATATATATATATATATATATATATATATATATATATATATATATATATATATATATATATATATTTTTTTTTCATACTATTCGCTATTTCCCGCGATAGCGAGGTGGCGTTAAGAACAGAGGACTGGGCCTTTGAGGGAATATCCTCACCTGGACCTCTTCTCTGTTCCTTCTTTTGGAAAAATTAAAAAAAAAAAAAAAAAAAAACGAGAGGGGAGGATTTCCAGCCCCCCGCTCCCTTCCCTTTTAGTCGCCTTCTACGACACGCAGGGAATACGTGGGAAGTATTCTTTCTCCCCTATCCCCAGGGAAAAAAAAAAAATATATATATATATATATATATATATATATATATATATATATGCCCTGGTTCGGTCCATTGACGGCGCGTCGACTCCGGTATACCACATCGATCCAATTCACTCTATTCCTTGCCCGCCTTTCACCCTCCTGCATGTTCAGATTCCGATCACTCAAAATCTTTTTCGCTCCATCTTTCCACCTGCAATTTGGTCTCCCGCTTCTTCTCATTCCCTCCACCTCCAACACATATATCCTCTTGGTGAATCTTTCCTCACTCATTCTCTCCACGTGACCAAACCATTTCAGAGTGCCCTCTTCTGCTCTCTCAATCACGCTCTTCTTATTTCCACACATCTCTCTTACCCTTACATTTCTTACTCGATCAAACCACCTCACACCACATATTGTCCTGAAGCATCTCATTTCTAGCACATCCACCCTCCTGCACACAACTCTATCAGTAGCCTGCACCTCGCAACCATACAACATTGTTGGAACCACTGTTCCTTCAGGCATACCCATTTTTGCTTTCCGAGATAATATTATATATATATATATATATATATATATATATATATATATATATATGTGTGTGTGTGTGTGTGTGTGTGGATCAGGTGTTTGCTTTGAAGAATGTATGTGAGAAATACTTAGAAAAGCAAATGGATTTACATTACTTACTCGATCAAACCACCTCACACCACATATTGTCCTCAAACATCTCATTTCCAGCACATCCACACACACACACACACATATATATATATATATATATATATATATATATATATATATATATATATATATATATATATATAGTGGATCATAGGGTGGGGGAGGGGGCGAAAATCCTGGGAGCCTTGAAGAATGTGTGGAAGTCGAGAACATTATCTCGGAAAGCAAAAATGGGTATGTTTGAAGGAATAGTGGTTCGAACAATGTTGTATGGTTGCGAGGCGTGGGCTATGGATAGAGTTGTGCGCAGGAGGATGGATGTGCTGGAAATGAGATGTTTGAGGACAATGTGTGGTGTGAGGTGGTTTGATTGAGTAAGTAACGTAAGGGTAAGAGAGATGTGTGGAAATAAAAAGAGCGTGGTTGAGAGAGCAGAAGAGGGTGTTTTGAAATGGTTTGGGCACATGGAGAGAATGAGTGAGGAAAGATTGACCAAGAGGATATACGTGTCGGAGGTGGAGGGAACGAGGAGAAGTGGGAGACCAAATTGGAGGTGGAAAGATGGAGTGAAAAAGACTTTGTGTGATCGGGGCCTGAACATGCAGGAGGGTGAAAGGAGGGCAAGGAATAGAGTGAATTGGATCGATGTGGTATACTGGGGTTGACGTGCTGTCAGTGGATTGAATCAGGGCATGTGAAGCGTCTGGGGTAAACCATGGAAAGCTGTGTAGGTATGTATATTTGCGTGTGTGGACGTATGTATATACATGTGTATGGGGGGGCGGTTGGGCCATTTCTTTCGTCTGTTTCCTTGCGCTACCTCGCAAACGCGGGAGACAGCGACAAAGTATAATAAAAAAAACAAAAAATATATATATATATATATATATATATATATATATATATATATATTTTTTTTTTTTTTTTTTTTAATTTGTCGCTGTCTCCCGCGTTTGCGAGGTAGCGCAAGGAAACAGACGAAAGAAATGGCCCAACCCCCCCCATACACATGTACATACACACGTCCACACACGCAAATATACATACCTACACAGCTTTCCTTGGTTTACCCCGGACGCTTCACATGCCTTGATTCAATCCACTGACAGCACGTCAACCCCTGTATACCACATCGCTCCAATTCACTCTATTCCTTGCCCTCCTTTCACCCTCCTGCATGTTCAGGCCCCTATCACACAAAATCCTTTTCACTCCATCTTTCCACCTCCAATTTGGTCTCCCTCTTCTCCTCGTTCCCTCCACCTCCGACACATATATCCTCTTGGTCAATCTTTCCTCACTCATTCTCTCCATGTGCCCAAACCATTTCAAAACACCCTCTTCTGCTCTCTCAACCACGCTCTTTTTATTTCCACACATCTCTCTTACCCTTACGTTACTTACTCGATCAAACCACCTCACACCACACATTGTCCTCAAACATCTCATTTCCAGCACATCCATCCTCCTGCGCACAACTCTATCCATAGCCCACGCCTCGCAACCATACAACATTGTTGGAACTACTATTCCTTCAAACATACCCTTTTTTGCTTTCCGGGATAATGTTCTCGACTTCCACACATTTTTCAAGGCTCCCAAAATTTTCGCCCCCTCCCCCACCCTATGATCCACTTCCGCTTCCATGGTTCCATCCGCTGACAGATCCACTCCCAGATATCTAAAACACTTCACTTCCTCCAGTTTTTCTCCATTCAAACTCACCTCCCAATTGACTTGACCCTCAACCCTACTGTACCTAATAACCTTGCTCTTATTCACATTTACTCTTAACTTTCTTCTTCCACACACTTTACCAAACTCCGTCACCAGCTTCTGCAGTTTCTCACATGAATCCGCCACCAGCGCTGTATCATCAGCGAACAACAACTGACTCACTTCCCAAGCTCTCTCATCCCCAACAGACTTCATACTTGCCCCTCTTTCCAAGACTCTTGCATTTACCTCCCTAACAACCCCAAGCGATATATATATATATATATATATATATATATATATATATATATATATATTACTTCCCACGTATTCCCTGCGTGTCATAGAAGGCGACTAAAAGGGAAGGGAGCGGGGGGCTGGAAATCCTCCCCTCTCGTTTTTTTTTTTTTAATTTTCCAAAAGAAGGAACAGAGAAGGGGGCCAGGTGAGGATATTACCTCAAAGGCCCAGTCCTCTGTTCTTAACGCTACCTCGCTATTGCGGGAAATGGCGAATAGTATGAAAAAATATATATATATATATAATACTTCCCACGTATTCCTCGCGTGTCGTAGAAAGCGACTAGAGGGGACGGGAGCGGGGGGCCGGAAATCCTCCCCTCCTTGTATTAACTTTCTAAAATGGGAAACAGAAGAAGGAGTCACGCGGGGAGTGATCATCCTCCTCGAAGGCTCAGAGTGGGGTGCCTAAATGTGTGTGGATGTAACCAAGATGTGAAAAAAGGAGAGATAGGTTGTATGTTTGAGGAAAGGAACCTGGATGTTTTGGCTCTGAGTGAAACGAAGCTCAAGGGTAAAGGGGAAGAGTGGTTTGGAAATGTCTGGGGAGTGAAGTCAGGGGTTAGTGAGAGGACAAGAGCAAGGGAAGGAGTAGCAATACTCCTTAAACAGGAGTTGTGGGAGTATGTGATAGAATGTAAGAAAGTAAATTCTCGATTAATATGGGTAAAATTAAAAGTTGATGGAGAGAGGTGGGTGATTATTGGTGCATATGCACCTGGGCATGAGAAGAAAGATCATGAGAGGCAAGTGTTTTGGGAGCAGCTGAATGAGTGTGTTAGCGGTTTTGATGCACGAGACCGGGTTATAGTGATGGGTGATTTGAATGCAAAGGTGAGTAATGTGGCAGTTGAGGGAATAATTGGTATGCATGGGGTGTTCAGTGTTGTAAATGGAAATGGTGAAGAGCTTGTAGATTTATGTGCTGAAAAAGGACTGATGATTGGGAATACCTGGTTTAAAAAGCGAGATATACATAAGTATACTTATGTAAGTAGGAGAGATGGCCAGAGAGCGTTATTGGATTACGTGTTAATTGACAGGCGTGCGAAAGAGAGACTTTTGGATGTTAATGTGCTGAGAGGTGCAACTGGAGGGATGTCTGATCATTATCTTGTGGAGGCTAAGGTGAAGATTAGTATGGGTTTTCAGAAAAGAGGAGTGAATGTTGGGGTGAAGAAGGTGGTGAGAGTAAGTGAGCTTGGGAAGGAGACCTGTGTGGGGAAGTACCAGGAGAGACTGTGTACAGAATGGAAAAAGGTGAGAACAATGGAAGTAAGGGGAGTGGGGGAGGAATGGGATGTATTTAGGGAATCAGTGATGGATTGCGCAAAAGATGCTTGTGGCATGAGAAGAGTGGGAGGTGGGCTGTTTAGAAAGGGTAGTGAGTGGTGGGATGAAGAAGTAAGAGTATTAGTGAAAGAGAAGAGAGAGGCATTTGGACGATTTTTGCAGGGAAAAAATGCAATTGAGTGGGAGAAGTATAAAAGAAAGACAGGAGGTCAAGAGAAAGGTGCAAGAGGTGAAAAAAAGGGCAAATGAGAGTTGGGGTGAGAGACTATCATTAAATTTTAGGGAGAATAAAAAGATGTTCTGGAAGGAGGTAAATAAAGTGCGTAAGACAAGGGAGCAAATGGGAACTTCAGTGAAGGGTGCAAATGGAGAGGTGATAACAAGTAGTGGTGATGTGAGAAGGAGATGGAGTGAGTATTTTGAAGGTTTGTTGAATGTGTTTGATGATAGAGTGGCAGATATTGGGTGTTTTGGTCGAGGTGGTGTGCAAAGTGAGAGGGTTAGGGAAAATGATTTGGTAAACAGAGAAGAGGTAGTAAAAGCTTTGCGGAAGATGAAAGCCGACAAGGCAGCAGGTTTGGATGGTATTGCAGTGGAATTTATTAAAAAAGGGGGTGACCGTATTGTTGACTGGTTGGTAAGGTTATTTAATGTATGTATGACTCATGGTGAGGTGCCTGAGGATTGGCGGAATGCGTGCATAGTGCCATTGTACAAAGGCAAAGGGGATAAGAGTGAGTGCTCAAATTACAGAGGTATAAGTTTGTTGAGTATTCCTGGTAAATTATGTGGGAGGGTATTGATTGAGAGGGTGAAGGCATGTACAGAGCATCAGATTGGGGAAGAGCAGTGCGGTTTCAGAAGTGGTAGAGGATGTGTGGATCAGGTGTTTGCTTTGAAGAATGTATGTGAGAAATACTTAGAAAAGCAAATGGATTTGTATGTAGCATTTATGGATCTGGAGAAGGCATATGATAGAGTTGATAGAGATGCTCTGTGGAAGGTATTAAGAATATATGGTGTGGGAGGCAAGTTGTTAGAAGCAGTGAAAAGTTTTTATCGAGGATGTAAGGCATGTGTACGTGTAGGAAGAGAGGAAAGTGATTGGTTCTCAGTGAATGTAGGTTTGCGGCAGGGGTGTGTGATGTCTCCATGGTTGTTTAATTTGTTTATGGATGGGGTTGTTAGGGAGGTAAATGCAAGAGTTTTGGAAAGAGGGGCAAGTATGAAGTCTGTTGGGGATGAGAGAGCTTGGGAAGTGAGTCAGTTGTTGTTCGCTGATGATACAGCGCTGGTGGCTGATTCATGTGAGAAACTGCAGAAGCTGGTGACTGAGTTTGGTAAAGTGTGTGGAAGAAGAAAGTTAAGAGTAAATGTGAATAAGAGCAAGGTTATTAGGTACAGTAGGGTTGAGGGTCAAGTCAATTGGGAGGTGAGTTTGAATGGAGAAAAACTGGAGGAAGTGAAGTGTTTTAGATATCTGGGAGTGGATCTGTCAGCGGATGGAACCATGGAAGCGGAAGTGGATCATAGGGTGGGGGAGGGGGCGAAAATATATATATATATATATTATATATATTATATTATACTTTGTTGCTGTCTCCCGCGTTTGCGAGGTAGCGCAAGGAAACAGACGAAAGAAATGGCCCAACCCACCCCCATACACATGTATATACATACGTCCACACACGCAAATATACATACCTACACAGCTTTCCATGGTTTACCCCAGACGCTTCACATGCCTTGATTCAATCCACTGACAGCACGTCAACCCCGGTATACCACATCGCTCCAATTCACTCTATTCCTTGCCCTCCTTTCACCCTCCTGCATGTTCAGGCCCCGATCACACAAAATCTTTTTCACTCCATCTTTCCACCTCCAATTTGGTCTCCCTCTACTCCTCGTTCCCTCCACCTCCGACACATATATCCTCTTGGTCAATCTTTCCTCACTCATTCTCTCCATGTGCCCAAACCACTTCAAAACACCCTCTTCTGCTCTCTCAACCACGCTCTTTTTTTTTCCACACATCTCTCTTACCCTTACGTTACTCACTCGATCAAACCACCTCACACCACACATTGTCCTCAAACATTTCATTTCCAGCACATCCATCCTCCTGCGCACAACTCTATCCATAGCCCACGCCTCGCAACCATACAACATTGTTGGAACCACTATTCCTTCAAACATACCCATTTTTGCTTTCCGAGATAATGTTCTCGACTTCCACACATTCTTCAAGGCTCCCAGAATTTTCGCCCCCTCCCCCACCCTATGATCCACTTCCGCTTCCATGGTTCCATCCGCTGCCAGATCTACTCCCAGATATCTAAAACACTTCACTTCCTCCAGTTTTACTCCATTGAAACTCACCTCCCAATTGACTTGACCCTCAACCCTACTGTACCTAATAACCTTGCTCTTATTCACATTTACTCTCAACTTTCTTCTTCCACACACTTTACCAAACTCAGTCACCAGCTTCTGCAGTTTCTCACGTGAATCAGCCACCAGCGCTGTATCATCAGCGAACAACAACTGACTCACTTCCCAAGCTCTCTCATCCCCAACAGACTTCATACTTGCCCCTCTTTCCTTCTTTTGGAAAATTAAAAAAAAAACGAGAGGGGAGGATTTCCAGCCCCCCGCTTCCTTCCCTTTTAGTCGCCTTCTATGACACGCAGGGAATACGTGGGAAGTATTCTTTCTCCCCTATCCCCAGGGATTATATATATATATGTGTGTGTGTGTGTGTGGTTTTGGTGAATGAATGTGGCTTTTTTGTCTTTTCCTGGCGCTACCTTGCTGGAGGGGAGTGTTATTTCATGTGTGGCAGGATGGCGATGGGAATGGATGAAGGCAGCAAGTATGAATATGTACATGTACATGTGTATATATGTATATGTATGTATGTGGGTGTTTATGTACATACATGCGTATGTGTGTGGGTTGGGCCATTCCTCGTCTGTTTCTTTGTACTACCTTGCTGATGCAGGAGACAGCAATTGAGTATAATAAATAAATAAATATAGATAAAATATATATTGGACACAAACACAGTGCATGGAGTGAGTATATGTTTAGTGCAGTATCTTCCCATGTTGATTTTTCATTAATATTTTTCTATTTTAAAGATGAACCTTATACAGTTTGTGTTTTTATGATATGGTGGTGAGTAGGTTGTTATTTGTGTGTCTTATTGTTCATGTTATGTATTTTATGGAAAGGTCATGTCTTGCATTTTTTTTGGATCATATTTTTCAGTTTACTTATTTTTTCTGTGACTATCCCTCTAATACAGTATTGGTTACTACTCTGTGGTAGATTATAGAGAATGTAGGCAATTTTTTTCACAAGTAAAATCTTTGCACAAAACTAGATGAAGCATTTCCTCATTTATTATTCCATGTAAAGTATATTTAAGCACTGAATTTTACAAGTTATGAGAATTTTGGTCATGAAACTGTCTTTTTTGACGTGTATAGCAGAAATCGTGTGACTGTGATGTTTAAAGGTTTGTACGTTAAAAAATGAGTTTGGACAACACATAGTATCAGCAATTAGTTTGGATCTAAATTATGTATATCTGTGTCCATGCTTACTGTTATCTCTAAGGTCTGGATTGAATATCATTGATGTTGCAACTATGTTTTGTGATAATTTGGTGACTTTTTTTTTCAAGGTTGATACTCAAGGTTTTGAGTTGGTCCATTCTCCATCCTCAGGTTTGTTCCAGAATATCAGTGATTTTTTAATATATGTTCTCAGGAAGTCTAAACATTACATAACAGGAAATGTAAAATTTTATATCCTAAAATACTTCATAGAACTTATTGATAATAAATGCATTTTTTTTTTGTGTGTGTATCTTTTATATCCACTTGCAATTTATTTGAGTCATGTTTCGTCTGTACATTTGAGCATGGTAAAAGTAATAAGATGGTAGCACAGGTTGAGAACCTTTTATCAGAAATCTGTGGGTCAAGCTTTTTTTCAGATTTTGGAATTTTTCAGACCTCAGAATAGTAATATTAGGTGGTAACACGCCCAAGTGTTTTGGTGTCGTTGCGAATTTAGATTGTTGTGTGTGTGGTGGGCAAATGCAGTACAGTGTGTGGCAAGCTCTAGCGCTGAGAAACAGGCCTGGCACTGTGTGGCACATACTAAAGAAGACAAAACTAGAAACCAGGGAGGGGAGGCTCATCTGTTCCTGGTGTTAGGATTTTGGGCAATATAATATGGTTTTTGACTTGTGCACTTATTGGGAACGTAACCTATACATAAGTTGGAGAGCCACTGTACTAAGTTTGGCTATTAGCATCATATAATTCTTAGGGAGTTATATGCTTCCCTACGAGATATTTCTTATGAGTTAAAGGTATTCCTTGTTATGGAAAGCATTATTTACGTTTTGGTGCTCAAATCATCCTTTCATCACCCCCCCTTCCCCCTTTTTTTCAAATAGTTGCACAGAGGCTTTGTTTTTCCCTTATAAAATTAGAGTTAGCCACTCCTCATTTAGGAAAAACATTATGGAGTTTGCTGAGTAGCCAATCATAGGTATGGTAAAAAAGTCATAATGTAATTGATTACTATGTGTATAATCTATCTGTCTATAATTCTGATGCCTGTTCCAATTGGAACTCCCTCAAAGGGGTGGCCACAGCAACAGTCACCGTAACCAGTGGACTCCAGTGCTGCTTCGTGGCCTTTAGCGCCTCGCCCTTAACAGGCCACTGGCAGAGGGTAAGTCTACCACAATGTTTGCAGAGGCTCCAATCTAATGTTCTTAATGACTACTTCTATCTAAAGCTCCTACCTAATAATCCTGCCTAAATGCTCCTACCTACTACTACTATCTGCTGTTCCTACCATTTTGCCAAAAGGCAGGGCTAGCACATACTGCTCTCTGCAAGAAAATCAAGAGTTAATAAGAGTGAGCTGCATGAGTTAAGCGTTGTCAAGTGTTATGTATGACAAGGAGAGATTTGTGTGTAGCATTTATGGATCTGGAGAAGGCATACAATAGGGTGGATAGAGATGCTTTGCGGAAGGTTTCAAGAGTATATATATAGAGTGGGAGGTAAGTTGCTAGAAGCAGTGAAAAGTTTTTATGAAGCATGTAAAGCATGTACGAGTAGGAAGAGAGAAGAATGGTTGCTTTCCAGTGAAGGTTGGTCTGTGGCAGGGGTTTGTGATGTCACCATGGTTTAATTTGTTTATGGATGGGTGGTGAGGGAGGTAAATGCAAGAGTTTTGGAGAGGGGCGAGTATGCAGTCTGTAGGGGATGAGAAAGCGTGGGAAGTGTCAGTTGTTCACTGATGATACAACACTGGTGGCTGATTCGAGTGAAACTGCAGAGGTTGGTGACTTGAGTTTGGAAAAGTGTGTGAAAGGAGAAAGTTGAGAGTAAATGTGAATAAGAGCAAGGTTAATTATTAAGTTCAGTAGGGTTGAGGGGCAAGTTAATTGGGAGGTAAGTTTGAATGGAGAAAAACTGGAGGAAGTGAAGTGTTTTAGAATGTGGGAGTGGACTTGGCAGTGAATGGAACAATGGAAGCAGAAGTGAGTCACAGGGTGTGGGAGGGGGCATAGGTCCTGGGAGCGATGAAGAATGTCTGGAGAGACAAAACGTTATCTCGGAGCAAAAAAGGGTATGTCTGAAGAAATAGTAGATCCAACAATATTATATGACTGAGGCATGGGCTGTACATAGGGTTGTGCAGAGGAGGGTGGATGTGTTGGAAATGAAATGTTTGAAGACAGTATGTGGTGTGAGGTGGTTCGATCAAGTAAATAATGAAAGGGTAAGAGAGATGTGTGGTAATAAAAAGAGTTTGGTTTAGAGAGCAGAAGAGGGTGTGTTGGAATGGTTTGGTCACATGGAGAGAATGAATGAGGAAACATCAACAAAGAGGATATAAGTGTTGAAGGTGGGGGGAACAAGGATAAGTGGTAGACCAAATTGGAGGTGGAAGGATTTAGTGAAAAAGATTTTGAGTGATCATGGCTTGAACATGCAAGAGGGCGAAAGATGGGCATGGAAGAGTAAATTGGATCAATATGGTATACTAGGGTTGGACTAAACCACGGAATAAGAAACATCCAGGGCAGCCATGGGAAGGTCTGTGGGGCCTGGATATGACTATGTAGGGAGATGTGATTTTGTTGCATTACACATGACAGCTTGAGAATGTGTGAGAGCTGGCTAGGTCTTTTTTCATGATTTTTAGTGTTATCTCGCTGACATAGGGGGTGGCAGTGCTGTTTCTTGTGGGGTGGCATGGTGCTGGTAATGGATGAAGGCAAGCAAATATGGATATGTATATGTGTATAAATGTATATGTATTGCAAGGGGTCACAGCAGTGTGTGTGATCTAGTACAGATGCTCCTTGACTTACAATGGGGTTTCGTTCCGATAAACCCATTGTTAAGGTGACATGTACATTTAATACAGTGCATCTGACCTACTGAATATTGTAGCTTAGCATAGCATACCTTAAATGTTTTCAGAACACTTACAATAGCCTACATTTGGACAAAAATTATCTAATATAAAGTCTAGTTTATGATAAAGTGTTGAATATCAAACCATTGTCAAGTAAAAAAAAAAATTCTATTTCGAACCATTGTAAGTGGGGGAGCATCTGTATATGTCAAATAAAACCACAGAGAAATAAAACACAATTTCCCAAGTGCACTTTTGTGTAATGATCACATCATCAGGAGAGATACAGGAATGAGACAGAAGACACAGAACAGTCAGTTGATATACAGGGAAGAGACGTAGGTAAGACGCCATTGGTAAACAAGTGTTACCAGATGGTGGTGTTTAGGTCTGGCAACATTTGTCATAAAATGTTTATTATGTGGACAAGAAAGGGAACTGTTTACAAATTTTGCCAACAATAAAGTTATCCAAAAGTCATCCAATGTGTATAGAACTTCACTAATATTAATGTTACAATTCTTTTTGTGTTTAACAGAAGATTCAATGATATTTCTCTTGATAAAGGAGTTACAGTTGATAACTGAATTGATGTTACTCCAGTCATAATTTTGAACATGATCAAACAGCATTTGATTCTTGTCCTGTTCTTATACTATATTTATGTTGCTTAAGTCATGCATAAAGATTATTACCAGTCTGCCCAACATAAAACATATTACAATATTTACATGGAATTTGTAAACATAGTCCTCAAAATTTTCTGGTGAGTTCCTGATTAAGATATTTATAGTATTGCTATTGCTGAAGGCTACATTTACATTAAAGGATTTAAGCCTTGGAAGTAATGTAAAATTATCACTAAAAGGGAGTACTATAAGATTCTTGGTATTAAGGGGAGGTTTGGGTTTATAAAATGATCTCTTTGCCAACTTGAGGGATTTATCATTAAAAGATCTATATGTATGTATGTATATATGTATTTGTTTTGTATAAATACAAGTATGTATATATGTGTGTATATGAGTGGATGGGTCTTTCTTTATCTTTTTCTGGCATTACCTTGCTAATGCAGGAAACAGTAATCAAGTATAATAAAAGTAATATATATATATATATATATATATATATATATATATATATATATATATATATATATATATATTTATTTATTAATTCTGCTTTGTTGCTGTCTCCCGCGTTAGCGAGGTAGCGCAAGGAAACAGACGAAAGAATGGCCCAACCCGCCCACATACACATATATATACATACATGTCTCACCACACATGGAATAACAACCCCCTCCCCCCTCATGTGTGCGAGGTAGCGCTAGGAAAAACACCAAAGGCCCCATTCGTTCACACTCAGTCTCTAGCTGTCATGTAATAATGCACCGAAACCACAGCTCCCTTTCCACATCCAGGCCCCACACACTTTGCATAGTTTACCCCAGACGCTTCACATGCCCTGATTCAATCCATTGACAGCACGTCGACCCCGGTATACCACATCGATCCAATTCACCCTATTCCTTGCCCTCCTTTCACCCTCCTGCATGTTCAGGCTGCGATCACACAAAATCTTTTTCACTCCATCTTTCCACCTCCAATTTGTTCTCCCACTTCTCCTCGTTCCCTCCACCTCCGACACATATAGCTCTTGGTCAATCTTTCCTCACTCATTCTCTCCATGTGCCCAAATCATTTCAAAACACTCTCTTCTGCTCTCTCAACCACGCTCTTTTTATTTCCACACATCTCTCTTACCCTTACGTTACTTACTCGATCAAACCACCTCACACCACACATTGTCCTCAAACATTTCATTTCCAGCACATCCATCCTCCTGCGCACAACTCTATCCATAGCCCACACCTCGCAACCATACAACATTGTTGGAACCACTATTCCTTCAAACATACCCATTTTTGCTTTCCGAGATAATGTTCTCGACTTTCACACATTCTTCAAGGCTCCCAGGATTTTCGCCCCCTCCCTCACCCTATGATCCACTTCCGCTTCCATGGTTCCATCCGCTGCCAGATCCACTCCCAGATATCTAAAACACTTTACTTCCTCCAGTTTTTCTCCATTCAAACTTACCTCCCAATTGACTTGACCCTCAACCCTACTGTACCTAATAACCTTGCTCTTATTCACATTTACTCTTAACTTTCTTCTTTCACACACTTTACCAAACTCAGTCGCCAGCTTCTGCAGTTTCTCACATGAATCAGCCACCAGCGCTGTATCATCAGCGAACAACAACTGACTCACTTCCCAAGCTCTCTCATCCCCAACAGACTTCATACTTGCCCCTCTTTCCAACACTCTTGCATTCACCTCCCTAACAACCCCATCCATAAACAAATGAAACAACCATGGAGACATCACACACCCCTGCCGCAAACCTACATTCACTGAGAACCAATCACTTTCCTCTCTTCCTACATGTACACATGCCTTACATCCTCGATAAAAACTTTTCACTGCTTCTGACAACTTGCCTCCCACACCATATATTCTTAATACCTTCCACAGAGCATCTCTATCAACTCTATCACATGCCTTCTCCAGATCCATGAATGCTACATACAAATCCATTTGCTTTTCTAAGTATTTCTCACACACATTCTTCAAAGCAAACACCTGATCCACACATCCTCTACCACTTCTGAAACCACACTGCTCTTCCCCAATCTGATGCTCTGTACATGCCTTCACCCTCTCAATCAATACCCTACCATATAAATTACCAGGAATACTCAAC
>NC_092244.1:18718-32420 GCF_036320965.1 Panulirus ornatus | reverse complement strand
TCGCCCCGGAGTGAAAAGGGGTAGTCGGGGTTTTGGGGGTCCGGCCCTCGACCCGACGCGGGTCGTGTTGACGTATCGCGCGTCAACGATGGGCGACCAAGGCGGGGTCGGGGGATAGCCACCGGTCACCGTGGCTCGGAAACCCAGCCCCGCCGGGATCCTGCGCGATTTTTCCCCCATATGGTGCCCGGGAAATTGATCAGGCGCACGAAGGACGCCAGGGCCGGATCCTTTCAGGAGGGTGGAGACGCATGTTAAAAGGCCCGGTTGGCCGATGCGCTGGCAAAAGTCCTCCGGAACCAGTTCAGCCCCAGCCGCAGACCGTCGATCGCCGGGGGCCGATACTCCACACCTGCGGGCCCAGGGGGTCCGCTTCCTCGGGCTTGAGGCCCGGCATTGCCGCCTAGAGGATCGGGGAAAAGGGTCGTCCCGCCCCGGGCGCGTCAGGAAGGTCGGGCCTTTCCCGGGGTTGGGTCATGGATCTCCCGCAGGGCCGGAGCGCGGAACGAGGATCCATAGTTGGCGCGAAACAGGAGCCGGGCCCCCGGGCCCCCCAGACCATGCCGACCTTGGGATTGAGCGGCTGCCGTGTCGTCTAATCCTCGTACCGCAGCGCCAGCGACAACTCGAGGCGTTTGAGGCCGGGGGCGCGCGTTGGTTTGGGCTGAACAGAGGCGCGGGGATTTCGCGAAGGCGCTGGAGACTTGCCGGTCAAACTCGGCTGGCGCGCCCGAAAATCGCGGGGCCACCGCCGAGGTTAGGTTGCCAACTCTCTAGAAAATCCTCGCGCCGGAGGGGGGGACAGCCCTGCCGCCAGCTTCAGGCGCCTCCAGGAAGACTCCACAGCTTTCCCAAATCGACTAAAGGGTTTGCCGGACCCCACCTCTGCTTACCGCGAGTGTAGTTTTTCCAGCCAAAAGCTGATGAAATCGAGGACGGCCTGGGGGCTCGAGCCCATCGCTGAACGGGTTGAAGTAGCCATCGCGCGGCGCGTTTGATGGAGTGGCGGGATTGTCGGCCAGGGTGCCAAGCGCCTTTACACGCAGGAACACCGAATCAGAACCCCGGATCCCCTGTTCTCATTGCCCGAAGCGAAGGCGAGATAACCGCTCACCGCCAGTCGCCAGCGATCTCGAAATCGCTCCCAGCGACGGGCCCCAAGACTTTCGGCGCCCCTCCGCCCAAGACGGGATTGGCATTCGCCCGAGGAAGGAAAGGCGATCAGATGTGACGCGGGGGCCAGGGGCGAGACGAAGAAGGGTGTTTGGGCGGGCGTCGCGGGGACGGGGTGACAAATCGGCGCAGACACGGTTTCCCATTCCGACGGCCCCACCGCGAAATCCGCGCTGAGAGTGAGAGGGGAAAGCCCAGGTCCTGATGACCCGTGGGGTAAAGGCGGGTGCC
This sequence comes from Panulirus ornatus, assembly GCF_036320965.1. Lineage (NCBI taxonomy): Eukaryota > Metazoa > Arthropoda > Malacostraca > Decapoda > Palinuridae > Panulirus > Panulirus ornatus. The sequence goes on along the minus strand of NC_092244.1, from coordinate 31,016 downwards.
GCTCCTGACGGGGAAAGGGACATTCAACCCCTGGCTTTTGATTGCTGGGGTTTCGCTGGCCCCGAGAAGTCCGAGGGCCCTTAGGCTCCGGCCATTCTGTCCTTCGGGAATGGCGAGGCGGAGACAAACCCGGGCCGAGCGCAGCGCTTAGGCGACGAGGTTTGCCGGGACTGCGTAGTTTAAAGTCGCCGGTCCGGAACCCGCCAAGGGGGCGCAGGCCCGGCGTTTCCAGCAAGGGGGCGGTCCGCCACCGCCAACGCCCGGGGGTTATTGTACTCGTAACATCCCATCAGGCGGGCCCCCCCCGACCACACCCGGCCGACCGTTTGACCGAACTGATATTTCCCGCGTCGGGGCTGTCGCCTGTTTGCCCCTATCTCGCCCGGGTCTCGGCGCATCGTAGCCCGGGTCGCAGATGATGTTGACCACCCCGGGCCGACGGCGTCGGAGCCATACAGGGCCGAGGCGCCGTCGAGCAAAACGTCAATCCGGAAACCGCGCTTGTCGGCACGGGGGATACTCGGCGAATCAACCAAAAAAGCGCCGGTGCCTGAAAGGCCCCGACCATTGATCAGACCAGCGTCCCCATCGCTGCCCAGCCCGCGGAGGTTTACGCCCCAGCAAAAAACGCCATTCGAAAGCGCTTCTGTCCGCGCCGTTTTGCAAGGGCCCCCTTCGTTCGCTGTTCCGCCGAAATTCTGCGGGAATGCAGCGAGCGCCTGTGCGACCGTCCCATGACCCTGCCGATCGATTTCGTCACGGGTCCCCGGTCCCCCACGGGAGAAAAGGAAACCCTCAGCGACGCCCCGGATCAGACTTCCCGTTTACGATCCCCCTCGTCGATCTCAATCGCCTCATCTGCTGCCCTCCGCCCGGACGGAAGGATCGTAGACGACAAGGGTGTTGGGACTTCGCGCGCCGCGCGCGGGAGGCCCGTGCCCTGCAGTAGCGCGGTCCAGCGCCTGATCGGTCCGCAGCGCGGGCCCCTGACGCCCGGGAAATGACGACCGGCTACGAGGTCCGTGGAATAGGGGGATTTGCTCGCCGCTCTGCGGCCGCGAACAGCGGAAGAGCAGTTTTGTAAACGGGCCCGCCGGGACTGGAACTGGACGGCCGGGGATTGCGCTTGGGCGACGACAGCATTGCCGCCGCGAAAAGCGAGGCTCCGAATGCAGACGAACAAAGACCGAATACGCATAAATAATCCCCCGAAATGGATATCCGCACAGACGCGGGGTTTGGGGAAAAGACGAAGGGGCGTGGCCAAACCCCTCAGCGCAACGCTCGCATTTTTCGCGGGGGCGTCCGAATGACGATTTGACCTGACGGCCGTCCGTTCGGCGACGACCGGATAGAGCTCGGTCACGCGGACACGAAGCCCTCCACATCGCCTGTGTTGAAGGCGCCGCTGACCCGCGATGTCGGCAATGGCGGGCGCGTCCCCGGCCAACCTTGGACCGGTGTAGCGATTGACCTCGGCGACGGCGGCTTCAACGGTGTCGCCGGCGAAGAGAGACGGGCCGACTGTCCAACTGGTTTTTCTGAGCCACATGACCAATCGGACCCGCCCAAAGCGGCGGGGGCGGTGACAATCGCTGACCAGCTCGAGAGACCACGCGGTGAGGACGCCGCCGATTCACGACGTCGACCATGCCTTCCACAGAGTCACCTGTGCGGGCCGCCGCCGCGCGGCGGACGTCCCAACCGGGTTCCCACGCGGGACTTCGGTCCCCGCCGGGGCGGGAAAGAAAGAAGGGTCGGTCGGGATCGCCCTCCACTCGAAGAAGGCCCGCCGCTCGCCCCAAATCGACGGCCGGCGGGCCCCCGTGTGAGCTTCACAGTGATGCGGGACTCTGTGTCCAGAGTACCTTTGAAACCGTCCGCCAAACCCCACACCCTTTCGCTCGCCCAGCCCGGTCAAGGACAGAGGACGAACGGACCACATCGTCACGCCCCTCACCACGGGGGCGACAGCTGCAACGGCGCCGATGGAATGAGGCGCTTTTTTGATGCCTTTTTGCCCTTTTGCGCGAGGCGGCAGCCCGGGCGCGCGCGCCCGCGGTCAAGGCGGCGAAAGTCCCGGGGACGCCCTGAGGGTCCCTGCCGCCCCCCACAACGTTTCTATCCCGGGGATAGGGTTCAGCGTTCGCAGGAGTGCGGGGCCATTTACTGAAAAGCAGTGATGCCCCAAAGCCGCCACCCGCTTCTGGTGAGGTGGCGAACCAAGACGCGGCCCTCGCGTCGTCTAAAGTCCGGGCATTATCGGCATCATCGTTTCGTGCCTTAGACGCCCCCTTTTGGCCAATGCGGGTGCTCAACACCCTTTGGGGCCATCCGCCGTTCAACCGTAGCCGGGTGATCCCGTGGGCCAAAAGAGAATCTCCGGATATGTCTTTACCGTCAAAACCGGCTCAAACGAAAGACGTCCCGATACAGCGGCGGCTGGTCAGGAAAAACCTGCTTGAGTGAACCCCGGTCGACAGGCGCGTGGGCCCGCTGTGACCCACATAGGAATCGCCCCCTGCATCGCCCCGTCCCGCACGCCATCCGGCGTCGCTCGTCGCGAACCAGGTTTAGCGCGACGCGAAGAAGCAGAGCCTTGGGTGGCGGATATCTTCGAGGAGATAGAGCCGGGCGAAGATAGTTTCCTGCACCACATCGGCGGCTTCAATTCGGCCCCCCACACGTCCGCGCAGCCGTCTTCCCAACCACCCCGAATAGCGTCGGTAAGCCCATTCCGGCTCGCCGCAGCGCCCGGAACCATCTCCTTCACATCGTTTAAAGCGACTCCCCGCCGGTTTTCAGGGGGCAGGAATCCGAGAGCGCGCCCCCCTCAAACCGGGGGGCACACAGGGGTGCCCGCGGTCCCCCCGGGGACGGACGCCGCGCGTCGGGGCCCGCGGTCGAAAGATTGAGCTTCGCACCGGGGGATTCCCCCCCTGTCGACGCAAGCGCCGACGGCCGACAATGAATAAAAAGCGAGTCCCGGTGCAAGGCGGAGGGCGGGCGAGGAATCCTCTGCGAAGGGGCCCGCTACTTCAGGGGAAACGCCGCCTCCTCCGCTGACGGACCCCGGCCAAGTTGCGCCGTATCTGACGGCGCCCGACGCCGGAAACTGTGTAAGGGGTCGCCAAAGCAGGGGGAAATTTAGTCTCTGCGCTGGCTTCGATCCTGAGGGGCGGGGGGTCCGACGTCGTTTCTCTCCGCAACTTCTTGCGGAGAATGCGCAACCCTCTCCCCTGTGTGCTCGGACCGCTGGTCCGTTCCCGCCTTCACCGGGCAATCGCGAGTGAAAATCAATGGCTCCCAACCTCAACCGAATGCGGGCCCCGATTATTCGCCTTGAGGCCCGCGAGAGCTGGAGTGCCTGTTGTGGGGCAGTCGCGGCAAGAGTTTTGGGGGATATGGCGGGCCCTCCTCGGATTGTCGCCGCGCACGGTCGACAGCTTACCTTTAGAAGGTGTGCCTCGAAGCGCGCGTATCGCACCCGGATAGAGGCCGGGTCGCGGTCCCGGGGTGGGGGCCTGGGGTTAACGAAAACCCGGAAATGACATCGTTGGTCACACGCGATACGCCGAGTTTTCCGATGAGAAACGAGCATGGGTTGCGCGCCTGAACGGGATCAGTCGCTTATGCCCGGAGAACGTCGTCCAAGCTTTTTGCCGGGGAGATCGCATCACGCGATGTGCGTCCGCCTCGAATCCTAATTTTGTCGGGCAGTCCCGGCCCAGTTCGACATCGCGGGCGAACTCGGGCGGACGTACAGCCTTCCGGCTTCTGGCGTCGGCTTTTCCAAAGCATTCTCGTTTCCGAACTTCAAAATCCTCAAGTCCGGGCACCCAGGGCGAGTTGGTCATACCCCCGAAAGCCTCTATCCTTTCTGGCCGCGAAACCGTGGCCCTCGTCATGAACTTTCCCCGTCACAACGTTTTTCGAGGGTTTAGAAGGGCGTGACACTCGTGGCCGATCACCCCGATCGGGCCCAGGTGCTCTGGCGGAGAAAATCGTTGGCGTCGCCTCAGCGCCGCCCCTTGGTGAGGGGGGGGGGGCGGGCCGGGAACTCTGTTTTGAAGCTCGAAGCTTCACCCTGAACGCCGCCGACGCAGAACGCCCCTGGCTCAAGAAACAAAGGCTAACCGGGCGAGGCCCGCCGGGGGCCATCTTAGCCGGAGTAGGAACCAAGCCAAACCCTTGAGTGCGGTGCGCGGCGCCAGAGCTTGCGGGGGGTGCGCCGACGCCGCCGAACGCCGCCAGTGATCGGTCCACCCTCTGAGCCGGGACGCAGGACGAGGCTTGACAGCCGGGGACGGTCAGCGGCCGTTAGGGGGCAGTGCGAAGTCAGGATCGGATGAATACGTCTGAACTTCGCGACGGCCTCGAAGCACACCAGGTCTGGATCTATTTCGCCGCCGTGATCGTCGCGGCTGCTATCCGCGTTCCCTGATCCCGGGCAACGGCGGTGCTGGAATCGGCGATCAATCCGGCGCTGGCCCTGATGGCTGTTCGTCACCTTCCTGCAGGTGCCCGTCGCCCGCCCCGGCCGGCGCTTCAGGAATTGCGGTTCATGGGCGCCTTGCGGCCGTGAACTTCATCGCCCGTGCCTCTGCTTGTCCTGGGCCTGGTGCAGTTCCTGCCGGCCGATCCCCTGATCCGTCCTCGGCGTGCTGATGGTGCTGCTCTGTCCCTGCAATCGACTATGTCGTGACCATTCGCTCATCTGGGTCGAGCGGATCCCCGGGTTTTGCTCCTGTCCTCGACACCGGTGCTGCTGATTGCCAGATGGCGCTCATTGCCCATCAATCTGCGTCTGTTCCCGGCGCCGAGGCGGCGGCCTATGTGCAGCCAGGTCCGTTCATCCACGCCTTCGTCTGGCTGATCGCCATCCCGTTCGTTCTGCGGCGCTGGTCCAGACCTGGCGGCCCGCAGCAAAACGGGCGAGCGAGTCTCGTCCTGTCTCGGCCTTGCGCCGGTGCCGGCCACGGCCTTGGTGCTCTTCATCGTCGTCGCCGCGGTCATTAGCCGCAACTTCGGACAGACCCTCGACCGGACCCTGAGTGTCGTCCGGTCTATGTCGCCCTTCTCCGATGCTGGCGCCGCTCATCGGATGGGCCGTCTGCGGCTCGCAGGCTGACGCCGGAAGCCGCCGCGCCGTCCGCCTTCACGCCGGACCCCGCAACTCGCTCGTGTCCTGCCGCTGGCCCTGGTCGTGCCCGCGCCATCCCCCCCCCCCTGGTCCCGGCCATCATCGTCACCCAGACTCTGATCGAGCTCCTGGCGGAGTTGGTCTACATTCGCGGCATCCCCGGCTGGGACGTCGGTCAGCCGATCAGGGGAACGCTAAAGCTTGATTGTTTCCATAGTTCGACTAATTCAGAACTAGGAAACGGAAGCCTCGATTCTCGCTGCTCCTCGCCGCCTTGGCGCAGTCCAACGCGGCTGGAGGCGTTTCTCTCCTCGTGCGCCACGAACCCGCGGTTTGCCGGCCGTGAGATCTCGAACCATCTGCCATCCCGGCCAATACACTGTCGTCCCATCTCGGCGTTCTGACCCGCGCGGGCTGATCAGGTCGGAGCGGCGCAGCCGCTCGATCATTTACCGGGCCCGACCTGGACCGGTTCCGCGAGCTGGTCCTGTTCCTGCTCAAGGACCTGCTGCGAGGGGAGGGCGGACCGTGTCAGCCCTTGCTGGCCGAATCGCACCCTGCCGCCCCCTGAGGATCCCATGGACGGCCGTCATCTATCACAACCCGCCTGCGGACGTCGCGCAACGCGCTTGAGCTCATCCGCCACGTCGGCATCGAGCCGCACGTCGTCGAGTATCTGAAGACCCCGCCGTCGCGGGCCATGATCGCCTGGCTGGCCGAACGCACCAGCGCGCGCCGCTGCGCGACCTGTTACGCGAAAAGGGCACGCCCTCGCCGAACTGGCCTCGGTGATCCAGGCCTCAGGGACGATCAACATGCTCGACGCGATCGAGGCCCATCCGATACTTCTCAACCGCCCGATCGACGCAGTCCCCTGGCGTTCGACTCTGCCGGCCATCGGAGGCCGTGCCGATCTTTTTGCCCGACGACGATCTCAAACCCTTTACCAAGGAGGACGGCGAGGTCGTCATCGACGCCGCCGGCCAGCGGTGAAGCGATGATCGACACCCCGTGACGACTACGTCGCCGCGTCGCCTGTCCTTCCTCGACCGCTGGCTGACGCTGTGGATCTTCGTGGCCATGGGTCCCCTCGGCGTGGCTCTGGGACGCTGGGCGCCGGGTCTGCCCGCCTGGATCAATAGCCTCTCGATCGGCACGACCAACATCCCAATCGCCGTCGGTCCTCATCCTGATGATGTACCCGCCGCTGGCCCAGGGTCCGGTACGAGGCGCTGGCCGCGTGTCTTCGCCGACAAGCGGGTGCTGGCCCTTCGCTGTTCCAGAATTGGGTGCTGGGCCCGGTGCTAGATGTTCGCGCTGGCGGTGATCTTTCTGCGCGAATCAGCCGGAATACATGACCGCGCGTCATCCTGACGGACTGGCGCGCTGACATCGCCATGGTGCTGGTGTGGAACCCGCTGGCGCGGGGCGATAACCAGTATTCGCCGGTCTGGTCGCCTTCAACTCGATCTTCCAGATCCTGTTCTTCAGCCTCTACGCCTGGATCTTCCTCACCGTTCCTGCCACCCCAGTTCGGCCTGCGGGGCAGCGTGATCGACGTCAGCGTCTGACGATCGCCGGCGCGGTGCTCGTCTACCTCGGTCCTTCCCTTCGTGGCCGGCTTCCTGACCCGGCGCAGTCTGATCGCCCGACGCGGCGCCGACTGGTACAGCGGCGCTTTCCTGCCGCGCATCGGACCGATCACCCTGACGCCTTGCAGTTCACCATCGTGGTCATGTTTAGCCTCAAGGGCGGGAGGTGGTGGCCCTGCCGTTGGACGCCCTGCGCATCGCCATATCCGCTGACGATCTACTTCCTCGTCATGTTCGTGGCAGCTTCCTCATAGGGCAAGCTGATCGAGGCCGACTATCCGCGCACCACCCCCCTGCCTTCACCGCGGCCTCGAACAATTTCGAGCTGGCCATCGCGGTGGCCATCGCCGCCTTCGGACTGACCTCGCCGGTCGCCTTCGCGGCCGTCATCGGCCCCCTGGTCGAGGTGCCGGTGCTGATCCCCTGCTGGTGTCGGTCGCGCTGTGGATGGGGCGCCGCAGTTCCCGGATACGGCTTCCGCCAACGGACGCCGCCTGATGGTCGTCCTGCATCTCCATGACGCGATGACGCCGGCCTGAATCACGGCCCTGCGCAGCAAGGGCCTGCCGACCCCGCCGACGGCCGCTACTATCATCGCCCGCGAACATGGCGGCCTCGCCGGCTACGTCGGCCTGGAAGGGGAGGGGCGGGATCTCTTGCTGCGCTCCCTGGTCGTGCTCGCCGACCTGCAGGCCCAAGGGATCGGGAGCCGCATCCTGACCAGCCGTCGAGGCCGGGGCGAGCGATCTGGGCGTAGCACGTCTGCACCTGCTCACCACGACGGCCGAGACCTTCTTTCTTCGCCCGACGCGGTTTCGTCGCGGTGCCGATCGGGCGTCTGCGCCCCTTGCGATCCGGCGAACCCGCGAGTTCGCGGACGTCTGCCCGGCGTCGGCCGCCTATCTGACCAAGGACCTCTGATGACCTTCGCCCGCCTGCGTTCGCTGCGGATCCGGATCACCTGCCGGCTCGACGCGGCCTATTTGTCCGCAGCAACCCGCCCGGGGACTGGGCCCGAACCGACCCGGCGCCGCGGATACTTCTCTGTACGGATCGCTGCGCGAGCGGTCGTATTCGCGGCTCTGCGTCGAGAGGCGGCCCGTCTGCTTGCAGCGAATGGATGCGAGACCCGCATCTTCGACCCCTCCGACCTGCCCCTGCCGGGCGCGCCCGGCGACGGAAAAACGACCACCCGGCGGTGCGCGAGCTGCGCGAGCACGCTTTCTGGTCGGAGGGCATGGTCTGGTGCAGTCCGGAACGCATGGCCAGGTCTCCGGCCTGATGAAGCTGCAGATCGACCATCCTGCCGCCAGCCTGGGCGGCCTGCGCCCGACCCAGGCCGCACCTGGCGGTGATGCAGGTGTCGGGCGGGTCGCAGAAGCTTCAACGCCGTCAACACCCAGCGCCTGCAGGGCCGCTGGATGCGGATGATCACCATCCCCAAACCAGTCCGACGTGGGCCAAGGCCTTCCAGGAGTTCGACGAGGCCGCCGGATGAAGCCCTCGGCCTACTATGAGCGGATCGCGATGTGATGGAGGAATTGGTGCGCTTCACACCATCCTCACCCGGCGCACGCGGCCCAGCTGGTGGACCGCTATTTCCGAGCGCAAGGCGGCCGGGATTCCCCTCGACGCCGCCTCCGATCTGTCGGGGATCGTCATCGCGCGCCAGGCGTGACCTCCCCTCGACCACGCGAACACGCCTCGCATTCCTCCCAGCCTTAATACGGACCTTGACGCCATGGCCGCGGCGGCCGCCGAGCATCGCGATGGCCGTAACTCGCCATAAGTGCGAAAGGCTATTCTCCGGTGACGTTCATCATCCTGACGAACCTCCAGGCCCTTGCCGCGCTAGCAAGGGGGAACCAGCGCGGGCCGTCCGGCCGAGAAAAGTAAGGCCCGAAGCGGAATAGAGCAGGACGTAGCCCTCGCAACGCAGCCGATTTCCTGTCGATTTACCAGCAAGGCTTCGTGAGGGTCGCTGCGTGCCGTCCCGTTTGCAGGATCGCGGATCCGGCGTTAATCTGGAGCAGACCCTGAGGCTCGCCCTGTGAGGGGAACGAGGCCGGACCCGCGTTTGATGGTTTTCCCCGGAGCTCGGCCTGTCGGGCTATCCATCGACGACCTGTTTCTGCAGCGGGCGTTGCTGGACGAGGTCGAGCGGCAACTCGTGAACCTCGTGGCCGAAAGCCGCGATCTCCACCACCCGGTCAACTGGTCGGCGCCGCCCCTCCGTCGTGAGGGACGTCCTGTACAATTGTGCGGTGGCTATCCACCGGGGGCGGATCCTTGCGTGGTGCCAAAGGGCCATCTGCCCAACACCAGCGCAGTTCTATGAAAAGCGATGGTTCGCCTCCGGGCGGGATGTGAAGGCGAGATTACGATCGGGGGCGAGACCGTTCCATTCGGAATGGATCTGCGTTCCAGGCCGACGACGTCGATGGCCTGAATCTTTCATGTCGAAATTTGCGAGGAGTGTGGGCGCCCGCGCCGCCGCGACTTCGCCGCGCTCGCCGGCGCGCTGATCATGACGAACCTGTCCGCAAGCAACATCGTGGAGGGAAAGGCGGACACGCGGCGAAGACTTGCGAGCTGCAGTCCGGCCGCTGTTGGGGGCCTACATCTACACCGCGGGGCCGGGTATGGAGAATCGACGACCGACCTGGCCTGGGACGGACAGGCCGTAATCTAACGAGCTGGGGCGCAGCTCGCGGAGACCGAGCGCTTCAGCCTGGGGTCCCAGATGGCCGTCGCGGACATAGACGTGGAACGGCTGCAGCTGGAACGTATGCGTACCGGCACCTTTAACGAGGCCGCGATCGCCAACGGATGCCCGAAACCGGCGCTTTCGCCGGTGACCTTCCATCTTGATCCGCCAGTTCACAACCTCGGCCCTGCGACGACGCATCGACCGTTTTCCCTTTGTGCCCAACGATCCCTCCCCGCCTCGACCAGGACTGCTACGAGGCGTTCAACATACAGTTGAGGCGGGCTGGCCAAGAGGCTTGAGGCACCGGAACAGCCAAGATCTGCATCGGCGTGTCCGGAGGGCTGGATCCGCGCACGCCTTGATCGTCGCGGCCAAGGTCTTCGATCTGCTTGGACGTCCGCGCACGGACATTCTCGGGATCACAATGCCCGGCTTTCGCACGAGCGCGAGGACCAAGTCTAACGCCTACGCCTTGATGAACGGGCCTCGGCGTGACCGTCGAGGAAATCGACATCAAGCCGCTCGCCCAGCAGATGCTGCAGGACCTGCGCCATCCGTTCGCGAGGGGCGAACCTGTGTACGACACGACGTTCGAGAATGTGCAGGGCCGGGCTCCGACAGATCTCCTGTTCAGGGCCGCCAATCAGCGAAACGGCATGGTGCTCGCACCGGCAACAGTCCGAGCTTGCGCTTGGCTGGTGCAACATACGGCGTTGGCGACCAGATGAGCCCCCTACAACGTCCACGGCTCGCTCCCCGAAAACCCTCATCAACACACTCGTCCGTTGGACAGCGGCGAACCGCCTGTTCGACCCCCGCGGTGTCCGACGTCCCTGCCGACATCCTGGCGACAACGATTTCACCGAGCTCAACCCGCATGACGGCCGAGGGCGAGTCGCCAGAGCACCGAAGGCAAGATCCGGCCCCTACGAGCTCCACGACTTCTGTCTACAATCTCACCCGGTTCGGGCTGCGGCCCTCCAAGATCGCCTTCCTGGCCTTGCAACGCCTGGCAGGACGCCGCCGCCGGGAATTGGCCGCCGGCTTTCCGGACGAGCAAAAGCGGGCCTACCCCATCGGGTCTATTCGCAGCTGGCTGGAGGTGTTCCTGCAGCGCTTTTTTCCGCCATCAGTTCAAGCGCTCGGCCCTGCCGAACGGACCCAAGTTCACGACAGGCGGTTTCTCTGTCGCCGCGGGGCGACTGGCGCATGCCCTCGACGCTCATGGCCAGGTCTGGATCGACGAGCTGCATCGAAAACGTGCCGGAGGTTCTTGATCCCGCAAGCGACGACATTCCAACGAAAGAGCCCGATGTGCTAGCGCCCGCCGGAGGCAAACCCATCGTCCGATAAGGCCGTCGCCCCGGCTGCGAAACTCCGGGGTCGGAGGGGCGGTTCAGGAACCGGAAGCCGGCGCCTGCCATCCGGCGCCCGGCGGGGCGGAAGATTAGGTGAAGGGCTGGCGACCCTAGCCGATGTCCGCCGGCCGCGCGCCCTTCGGCGCCGCATGCCGGGAGAAAGCCGACCACGAGGATGGCGATCGTCACAGCTGAACGGCGACGCCTTCGACCGTCGGGTAGAGGCCGAGGATTTCGATCCGGGGGATCCAGGCCAGCGGGTGACATCGAGCCAGCCTGCCTCCTGCAAACGCCGCCGCCACCCCTTCCCGAACAGGACGACCGACAGGATGGCCATGAGGATCGAGCTCAGGGAGAAGAACCGGCCGATCGGCAGCGCTGCTGTAGGCCAGCAGGGCCCCAGGCCACTATGGCCAGGATGACCACCGCCGTCAGGGCGCCGGCCAGCATGCGAGGTGGCCGCCTGGCTCCAGATCGCCGCAATAGAAGAGGAAGGTCTCGAACACCTCCCGGTAGACCACGACGAAAGACAGCAGGAACAGGAACCAGGCCGACCGTTTCGACAGCGCGTGGGAGAGCTTGTCGCGGATAAGGTCTGCCAGGCGTCGGCGTGCGACTTGCCGTGCACCAGATGCCCACCGAGACGAGCACGACGGCGGCCAGAAGCGAACCGAACCCTTTTGGTCAGTTCCCGGCTGGCACCGCTGATGGAGATGAAGAAGGTCGCGGCCGCCCCAGGTGGCCCCGCCGGCGACCAGCGCGGCGACCCAGCCGCCGTGGACGTAGCGCAGCACCTCGGGCCGTTCGGCCTTCCTGAGGAAGGCGATCATCGCCACCACGATGAGAAGGGCCTCTAGGCCTTCGCGCAGGAGGATGGTGAAGGCGCCGAGAAGCTGGCGACATTGTCCGCCTCCTGGGGCGCGAGGGCCCGCTCGCCGTGTCCAGCAGGGCGTCGCCACCCCGCGACCCGACCGGCACCTCCTCGGCGGGCGCACCCCGGCTGATCGAGACCGCGCAGCTCGGTCATGCGGTCTCGACCCGGCGCAGCAGGCGCCGTCCCGGGCGCCGAGGCCGGCTCGATCGGCTCGACGCCGTCGAGGTAGGCGGACAGCGCCGCGTCGGTGGCGGCCTGTGCGATCGCCCCGTCGATAGGCGGCCTCGCTCTCCGCCAGGCGCGTCCGCGCTAGGTCAGCGTCGATCCGGCCGGGCGCGCCGCCGCCTCGGGATGACGCGCAGATAGGCGGTCAGGGCTCGCGCCCGGGGTTCGCCGAGGCGGTGGCCAGCTCGGCCGCGTGGTCTGGGTGAGGGCGGCAGGTCGGGAAGCCGCGCGGACCGCCGGATCGCCGTCCCACAGGCGCTTGCCCACGGCGGCTTCGCGTCGGTGAAGGCGAAGCGGCCGACATAGAAGGCCAGCGCCCAGCGGTCCTCGGCCGGCAGGTGCGAGAAGCTGGCCATCGCCGTGCCCTCCCAGCCCCTGGTCGATCACCTGGTAGAG
>NC_092244.1:11720-18618 GCF_036320965.1 Panulirus ornatus | reverse complement strand
TCCTTTACTTCAAATTAAAAATGAAACAGAGGTCCTTTAAATAAAGCATTTTGAAAACGTATCTAAGGACGGGAGCAAAAGCATTTTCTTTTGTGTTTCAAACAATCGATTCGAAGGCCTAGAGCTACATGTGAACCCTGGAAACAAAACCTCAAGACAACAAAAAGGACAAAAAAAAATAGACTTGAGATTGATTGGTCAATAACATTCTCCCGAAGAGAGAAAGAAAAGGGGGAAAATAATGAAATATCTTTAACGAAGGAAAACATAAAATGAAGTCTGCCGTCAAGAATGTGGAAGAAGTCAGCAAACTGTTCTTACCAGCTCAAGAAGAAGAATCGGAGAGAGAGAGAGATAGAGATTAGAAAGAGAGAGAGAGAAGGAGAGAGAGAGAGAGATTGAGAGAGAGGACGAGAGAGAGGAAAACTTTTACTCTTAAGTTTGACGAGTCTTTTTCATTCCTCTCATAACGCCCTGTTCAAACTCTAGCCCAAGTATTAACCGCGCGCTGAGGCGAGGCATATGAGCTGGCCACGTATTTTGGGCCAGAATATTGCTCACGCTTCTGAGGACGAGGGTGGCTGGTTGGGTGGGTCAGCTATGACCTTCAGAGCAATATCTTCCCGAGGAAATTTATTTACCCATCAGCCAAATTATGCTCCGCGGTTTAGTGGTCTGATCAACACTCGTTTCATTGATCTTTCTCTATGGATCAAATTTCTTTCTCTAAGAAAGCAAATATCTACAGAGACAAGATTATGTGCCAGACAGAATCGTTCTCTAGATTTTTACTATCATGCCTAAACCTATATTAATTCATAAAAGCCTCGCTTGAGGCTCATGGATCCACAAAATGCTATGCCAAAATAAAACGCTGAGTTTGCAGTGAAGCCAGACGTATCCCCTGTCGAGGCCTATGGACGAAAATTTAAGAAACATGGGGACTGCTGGGCATTTTAAAACTCCTCCTTTACGGGGCGTCATTAAGTTTTTAACCATATTCAGACTTATAATGTGGATTTCCCCATCCGTCAAACTTTTTCCTCCGATCTCTGTTCACACACACTTTAAAACAATGTTATCGCCCACCATTCCATCAAAATCTCTTAGGAACTACATTTTTGCTCACAATCTCTTCTCTCTCTCTACTTGTACCTCCACTCTCTACCAAATCATCACCTACTCTTCATCTTTACTCTATCCTTTAACTATAATATAATCTTTACTCCAAACTTCATGATATAATGAGATAAGTCCCTAAAAAGTGTCCTGCGTCTGCTGGGGGGGGGGGGGTGGGTTGATATCTTAAGCAATTCGTTCACAGTAACAGCTAAAACGTTCGATATATATACCATATATTCCCTTACAAGGGGGAACAGATCCTTATCTAGTTCCTTTTGCCACTTTGGAAATGACGAAAACGATAACTAGAGCTGACAATGAATGTAAAATACGGAGAAAGTCGAAAATACAGGCACCATCAGTCCCGATTAGGTTCCGTAACCCATCGTAACGTGAACGTAATATGAGTGACATCTGTTCAATGGAAACGACTCTAATTCAAGTAGAGAGAAAAATGAGGAATAGTAGTTTCGACATTGACAATGGGAATTAGCAGGAATGGTTCGACATACGGGACTGTGTATGGAAATGTCGCCAGGACATTTCAGGTACTGGTTGAGGCATATGTTAGAGACGGGTGGCCGTGGTTGTGCAAAATGTGAGAAGAGACCCGATGAGAGGGGGGTAAAAGGTACGTAAAAGGTATGAAATATGTGTGGAATGGAGAGAAGAGTTAGGAAGGAAGAGATGCGCGTACAGCAGCTCATAGATACAAGGAAGGCACAGATGCCGTGGGGCCTGGTATAGGATGAGTATAGGGGAATGGAAGCCGTGAGGAAGGAGCAACCATCCGATGGAAAAGCTGTTGGTGGAATGTGTAGTGATGGACAGAATAAATAAAGGTGTAGATATTGTCAGAAGTGTAGATATTTCTCAGTAGTGTGTGTGTCATGTTGTAGAGGTAAGGGAATAGGTCGGTGTCGGTGTGTGTTCGAGAGTTTAAATCTAAGGTGGGATGAGGCGAGTATATAGAGCTTGTAGTGTGTGAAGGGAAGACGTCTGTGTGATAGGTCTTCTGTGGTAAGAGGCAATGTTCCGTGATGGGAGTGTAGGGGCAGTGTATACTGTGCAGGATGATCTGGGCGTGTAGTGGGCCAGTGGAGACTGTCCCGGATGATCTGGTGAGTGTAGTGGGCCAGTGTCGATTGTCCAGGCTGATCTGGGAGTGACTGAGTGTTTAGAGTGGCCTAGTCGTGTGTGTGTGTGTGTGTGTGTGTGTGTTGATGTTGTGTGTGTTTGTGTGGGGTAGGGGGCTATAACCGTCCTCAATTACACCAATTAGGCCTCACTAAATCAGCGCAGCACAGCGCACAGTACAATGAAACCGCATGGTCATAAAACATGACAATCTTTGTAATCACCAGAGAACAGTGTTCCCGAGCCCAGAGGGGGTCACATTCACCTCCTACGGACCGTACTGCCGACGAGAGTAAGCAATCCACGTTTGCCAATCACCCCCTCGACCAAAGTTCTGTCGCCTCTGCGTATTTACGACGACGCCAAAGAGTATATCCCTGTACTACGTCACGGTCAATGCTCCATCTCCTCGCAAAATCCACTTGATGACCAAAACTGAAGGAAAACATCATCCAAACTTCTGTATAACATGATGGTCTACGACTCTCCTTGGTGGAGTTCCCTTCATAACTCAGTCCTCGAGTACGTCGTTGTCCTCGCGTGTTACCGCTGTCTTTTCTTCGTCTTCAAGGGTGAAGCTCAGGATATAGGCAGAAAATATAACAATTCCTTATTAACGTCGAGATTATATGCTATACACCAGATTAGATAAAAGTTGAAGTAGGGACGATTTGTTTTTCCTTTCCTGGTTGTCTACGTAGGTTGCTTATATATGTAAATATATTTATGTACGCCTATTAGCGCCTATAGGTGTTCTTCCAACACATCGAGCGTTCGATAGGTTCCTCTATGTCAAGAAGGGCTCTAATCACCTTCAGGGTGGCATTAGTCGATTCTATCCTCATTTCGTGATCATCGATGTGCAGAAGTAATTCAGAATTCCAGGTACCGCCGTGCTTCCACGTGTTCGCTTGAGTGTTTTCTTCATGTCAGAAATCGTAAATGAAAAACCTTTCAAGGTGCACTTCGCATGTGAAGACACTAACTGATCTTCCATGTTGAGGCATTATAGCTGAGCACTTTGAAGGTACCTTACCGAAGCGTGTTCGAGGGACATAAGTCTTACATGAACGTCTTCAATTTGTCGTCAGCTCCGCTCGTTGGGTAAGTAGGAGATCCTCCGTGTTAAGGAAGTCATTCACTATCGCTTGAAGTGTCTTCACTACGACGCAAAGTTTGAATGCCACAGGCATGATACATTTAAGAGGTCAAGCTCTCCTTCCTTCCTTCCTTCCTTTTCCTTCTTTCCCCTTCTTTGCTTCCTTCCTTCCTTCCTTCCTCACCCTCATGGACAAGTTTCACACCGACTATACACTACTCCCCTTTAGGTAAAAATACACTGGAGATCGTGTCTATACGATTGCTATCCCTTCTTTTAGAATCGAAGACGTTGAGTCTTGTAGGCCAAGCTACTCTGTTATCAGTGTGCGGTCTCATTATTTTCATATGAAAGAATTCATCACTTAATTATTCTCCTTATCTTTTTGGGTCCTACGATTTGCTACTTTTCGACTGCAACTCATGGGAAGTGTATGTACTACAAGCAGGAAATCGTAAGTTAAATCTGGTAGCAAAGCAAGTGTGTGTGTGTGTGTAGTGTGTGTGTGTGTGTGTGTGTGTGTGTGTGGGTGAAGGCGATTACGATTATATCCTTTGGAAATCAACACCCTACAAAGGCATTGGACCCAATGCCACGTTCTCCTCAGTGTACACGACCACATGTAACCCCTAAACCAACTCCAGTCTCTTACGCCAGGCACATAACTCACCCACGCTTCGGTAAGGCATTACAACCACACCTCCGCCGAAGGCAGATTCGACGAATAAACGTAACTTTCGAGTGTAAAAGAACAAATCAAGTTCCCTTCCTCGTCCCTTTGGGCAAAAAGGGATCCACTATCCACTGACCAGGACAAACACACCACATCACCATGGCCGGGACATGGCCGAAATCGAACTAAAAACATCCCGATGCAAATTACACTTTTCCTTTCCCTTGAGGCGGAGTGTAAATATTTCTTCCTCAAGCCAACACCCCAAAGATGCACCACGAATCGTTTTTCCTTTCTCTCTGCTCTCTCTCGCTCTCTCTCTCTCTCTCTCTCTCTTCTCTCTTCTCTCTCTTCTTCTTTCCCTCGCGGCGTAGACTGAAGTTTGTTGTAAAGCTGAGGTGTGATTGATAAGGTAAGCGAGAGGTGGTTTTTTTTTTTGTTCACTCTCTGAATCGAAGTGTTTGACTTGAAGACTTGTACCAGATGGGCCTTGCATGTTGGAGGACGGCTGTCTGGGTAGAGTCTAGTGATAGATTGGCTCCAATCGATGGCTTACCAGGCGATACATGTCTAATTGAGGTTGGTTAAGGCATAATATGGCTGAAGAAACGTCTGTAAGTTCGTTGGGGTGACGTTGATATCAAAACACGTGGAAATTGAAGGATAAATGATCATCCAGCTAAGAAACTTGTATCTTATCAGCATTTCAGCGGTTACTCTTGATAGATAAGCGTCAAGATCACAAAGCATGACATTTTGACCAGTGTTCAAACTGTCAAACCTCAAAGACTAATCTCCAGTTGTGTTGTGGAAGGTGACTTTCTCCTTTATTGATAGGCTTATGCCCCCTCGCTGGTACCCTCCACTCAAGTGATGCTGTCGCTCAGATGTTAGTGTTTACCCTCAGCTGGGAAGCATTGTCCAAAGTGTTGGTCCAGCCCCAGCGATCATTGCTTTCGTTCCTCAGCGCGAGACAACACAAGACCGTCCTAGAACACCAGCGAACATATTTATACAGTACCGTGGCAATATAAACCAACCCCACCACTGTGACACGCCAGCCCCAGACAACCCACTACTTCGGGCGACGCCCGTGCTGCAGAGAGAAAGAAACAGATGAATGATCATGCCATCAGTTTTCCTCCTTTGGCGGGGAAGTTACCGAGTGTAACATCTGTTGTCCGCAGTAGGAACTAAAAGAAAAGGAGTATATGGCTTTGTAAGAAAGGTGTTGAGAAGGGAGAAGAATAGAAATGGGCCACCGGCTGACCAAATAGACCTCGTGATATACGTATGACCTGGTAGTCATCTTTGTGTGTAATAGATAAATGATTCGAACACGGATACATAGTTACATTCATGCCTTCAGTGAGGCACATAATCGAACGCCATCAACACAAAAATCACATAACACTCGTGTATAACCAGGCCTTTACAGACCTACACACACATCTTCCCATATACACTTGGGCCCAACCCTCGTTAAACTCCTGTCTATTGTTACCCCAGCAGTTACGTACGTTTCTTCGCTGTATCTGGGAAGTTGGGTGCCCAATGGTGCAATCACTTGGGTTGGTGAGGCTTTCCCTCACGTTCATTCTCAGGGGTTGAGATGGTAGGGGGGAGGCCAGGGGAAGCTGGTCTTACCTGGGGAGATAGAGGAGGCAGGGAGTGGTAAGGTCTTAGGGGATGCGAGGAAGGCGGGGGTTAGGAAGATTGCAGGACATATGGAGGCCGTGGGCACACTGTGCCGAGGTACGATCCCGAGATAAAAGCAATTTCCATCCAGCAGTCTCGCCCCCATAAAAAGAATTTCTCTTCTCGCGTTAACAAGATAATTATTGAGTACAAAGCACCTCAGATTTCCAGTTCCGCCCAACTCTCCGTGTGGTCTCGACAATAGCGGGAGCGAGAGAGCGAGGAAAAAACGATGGAACAGTTGTCGTTCAATAGAAACGTAAACAGGAGCGTGTCCAGAGGGGCTGGTAGCCTGGGTGGTTGGTGTTGATATGGGATTGGGCCCGTGTGTGTCCTTGTTTTATTTTGGGTGTTGATTAGAGACTGAGTAGTCTCAGCCGATGTACGATGGACCAGGATTGATCCGCTGGGAGTGGAGGTACAGTAGCTTACAGAGTGGATACAAGACGGATTATATCGACTCTAATGCTTCTGTTTCTTACTCTCCAAACCCTTTTATCTTTTCCTATAAGGCCTCTCTCAGCTCAGGGCAAAGTACCTTTGTTGAAATTGTCTCGTATACAGATGAGGTGTGCGCCATCTGAATCAAAAGGGAGCTAGCAATGGTTACGCTGTATCTAGTGATGAAGAACACCTAGCTCGCTCCCAAAAAAAAAGACGTCTACGTCCATGAAAAAAAAAATCGGACCTCAGGTCTCAGTCTCTGAAAGGAAATGAGTCTAACACTCACACCTCACATTAAACCTGATAATCAACAAATGAACCAACTGAAAATAATCAACTACATAATCACCAACTGAACCAACTGAACAAATCAAGGAAAATAATCAACCATGTTTTTTTAAAACCAAGGAATAATCAAATACATAATCAACCAATGAACCAACTGAATAATTTCAACCCAAAATAATCAACCAACTGAAACAATGAAATAAACAACCAAATATCAACCAACTGAATACTCAACTACATAATCAACATCACTGAACCACCTGAATAATCAACAAACTGATAATCAACTCCTCATCAACTACCTGAATCCACCTGAATATCAACCCAAAATAATCAATCAACCTGAACCAAAGAGACCATACTTCAGAACTCACATATTGGTATTGCCTCCTCCCTCACAACCCTTGGATACAGAGAAGCCGATAAACACGACGAAA
>NC_092243.1:79297536-79306802 GCF_036320965.1 Panulirus ornatus | reverse complement strand
ATTAACGTATCCATGATGAGGCGAAACTAAAGTTTGTTGGTTGTTGGTTTCCTCAGAGATAACCCAACACAACACAAAACACACCTCCAGTGTCCACATTAGGGCCGTTTTTCTCTGCAGCACCAGCAGGAAGAAAAGAACTCAGGTTCCTCACCAACGAATCTTTTTGGCACGGGGAGCGTGTGTCACTCGACACGCCTTTTAACGCCCGTACGTGGTGCGGAGTCAGTCGACTGTAACGTAGTACATGTCATGTGTTATTGGTCCCAGTCGGTCCAAGAACGCTGGCCTGACATGTGTTGGGGGACCAAGTCGGTCTTGAATGGCGGCCCTGACGTGTGTTGGGGGACCAAGTCGGTCTTGAAATGGAGGGCCTGACAGGTCTTGAGACCTGTCCTGTCTCCTTGAAGTGGGCCTGACAATGGGGTGGGCTGCATTTCCTCATGGATGGTGGGTCTGGTAGGGAGTCTGTGGTGCTGCAGTGCCACTTGATGGGCGAGGTCCACTTGTCCAGCATCAGTGGACGGTGAGTTTCACTTTTGCACAGCGACCGTTGACGGAAAGTGGTGTCACGTCGCATGAGAGCCTTCTTGTAGGAGGCATAGCAGCAGTACTGGATGACGGCCATCCCGCGGAGGGTTTTCGTAGGTCGTGTAGGACTGCATGTCGAAGCGAACGATTATCGCCCGAACTGCTTGAAGAAATTCCCCAGACGTTCGTCCTGAATTTTGTATGAACGTTTGACGACCTCTGATGTATACCTCTGGCCTGGACGGTTTTGAGAACCCCTTGCGAACTGCTAGTTGGTGGGCACGATGACATGTAATTCGTCCATCCTCGCAGCCAACTCATACTATATGTTGGGAGTCGGGTCTCGTGTGGTGACGGTCCAGCAAATCCTCCTCATCGTGAAAGGCCAGGTAGGCCGGTCAGGAGGGCGACCCAGAGCACTGCTGCTGCTCGACACCTCACAACCTGAGCTTTTGCAAAAACTTCCATGTTGAAGATACTATGAATTACGTTTTGTGCACTTTACGAATAACCTTCGTTAACCATTGTACGTCACAAATAATAGTGAGTCTATATGATATGGAAAAATATAGTAAGGTTCCCCCCATGCTCTAATATCCTACATAGAAACTAAAGCCTAGTCGACTTCAAACAAACTAAAGCAATGTCGACTTTTTTTCGGCGATTTTGAATGCAGAGACCATCAAAAATATTGTAAGTGGGTTAATGGTTGTTACGATGTGACCAGGGGGTACAAGTTGAATGGGACAGACTGGATATAGTGAAGATCGATAGGTGGGAACAGACAGGTATAGTGAACATCCATAGAGTGGGAACCGACTGGGTACAGTGAAGTATTGATAGTATGGGAACAGAACATGCTTATAGTGAATACATAGATGGAGAGACAGGTGTTTAGAGAAGATGCGCTACATGGACTGACAGGTACAGTGAAGATTCGTAGATGTTGACTGACATGGTATAGTGAAGATCCATATATGGGACAGACAGGGTATAGTGAAGATTGATAGATGGGACAGGCTGGGGATAGGTAAATCCATAGATTGGACAGATGGTATAGTGAAGATGTGCAGATGGGCACACATAATAATGAATGATTGATGGGAACAGACAGTAGAGTGAAAATCCTTAGAAATGGACGCTGGGTAGCAGGTATAGTGAAGATCCATAATGGGAGGGCAGAGGTTATTAGTGAAGATGTGAGACCGGACACACGATTAATAATGAATTGATTGATGGGACCAGACAGGTAATTGAAGATCGATAGATGGGACAGGCAGGGTATTGTTGAAGACCATAGATGTGGGACAGAGGGCATAGTGAAGATGTGTAATGGACAAAACACATAAATAATGAATTGATTGATTGACAGACAGGGTATAGTGAAGATCGATAGACGGAAAGACATGGTCTAGAGAAGATCCATAGATGGGACAAGCTGGGTAAGTGAAGATCGATAGATAGGACAGACAAGTATCGTAAAGATCGATAGATGGGACAGACAGGGTATAGTAAAGATCGATAGATGGGACAGACAGGGTATAGTGAAGATCGAAGATGGGGACAGACAGTGTATAACGAAAATAAATAGATGGGACAGATTGGTTCTAGTGATCGATAGATGGGACAGACTGGATATATGGCGGATCGATAGATGGAAATGTTGAGCACAACACAAACAAATGGCCAGGTGAGGTCCAGAGAAGCATTCTCTGTTACTTGCAGGCCAGAACTTAATGATGTTTGAGAGATAATGATGTCTCCCTCTGTAGTGAGAACATGATATTGAGAGATAATGGTGTCTCCCTCTGTAGTGAACATGGATGGTTGAGAGAGTAATGGTGTCTCCCTTTGTAAGCTAAAACATGATGCGTGAGAAGCTATGGTGTCACCCTCTATATGAACCTGACGGTGAGAGATAAAAGTGTCTCTCTCTGCATGAACTATGGTGAAGAAATAATGTGTCTCTCTCTGTAGTGAACATGCACCGTGAGAGATTATGTGTCTATGATTCGTACGAGAACTCACGATGAGATTATCAGATAATATGATTATGAGCAGAAAAAGAAGTTATCTAAGTGTGATATGTAAGAGGAGGAAAACTACTCCCACACATCACATTTTACACACATTTCCACAGGACAAAGACAGGTAAGGGTATTGTTGTGATGGAATCGTTAAGACATTCATAATATAAACGTAGGATGGGATAAAATCTTAGAACAAGTAGATACAAACAACACATTTTTCCAACCAACCACAACAAAGACACAGGCAATTTTTAATATCAAGAAGTACATACCATATTTCCCCAATATCTACAGTTTAGTAATTAAAGAAAACAAATTAATTCTTGAGCTTACGTATTGACGAGTCACTATAGCTAGTGAACTTTGTTTCAAGCCATTATTGGTTAGAGTATTCCCATCATCTCTTATCTGCAAAATCACTTCATCAGGATCATAGGCTTACGGGACCCAATTACAGGATATGTATGGTAAATATGTTGCTTTAATGTAAAGAATGAAATATGTCCTGTTGATATGGCATGATTGTTGATGAAACCGTCCAGTTGATTTGGTCCCTAACATTGTGTTTTTAATGTTAACTATATATTGTTAGTGCTCATAGTTGTCTAAGGCGTCTGTCCACTAATTCATCCTTGAGGAAAACATAAAAAAAAACAAGTTTTAGATCATTTTCTTTTTTTAAAACTGAAAACCCACTGAAAGTTTTACGTCAACAAACAGACAGCCAACAACGCAAGGGTAATTAGTACCACCAGCTGTTGACCCACGCGCACTAATTAAAGCAGTCATGCTCACAGGCGAGATTACTCCTGCTTTTCCTGTCTTTCCTTAATAGTCTTTGTACAACTACACACAAACACACACACACACACACATACACACACCACAACACACACACACACACACACACACGCACACACACACACACACACACACACGCACACACACACACACACACCACACAGACACACACACATATACCCACACACCATCATTGATTGTCATTATGTTTCCATTACACGCTACCATTACACTCTCCACAAGATGTAATTCTGCTCCAGTGTACACCCTTACATATCCTGCCATCTTCAACTATATTGATGTTCATCTTCACTACACAAGTGCTTCAACTTCACTCCTGTTAATCTATCATCTAGGATATTAAATCAATGCAGGAAACGCTAGTCTACTATATTTTTGTGTGCTTCACATATTTTGCAAGTGCTGGTCTATGAAATTTTACATTCAGTAAATCACTCATCTCACCAATACGCAGAAATGACTCACGTCCGCGCTGGCCCATCGTACCCTGGCAAGGAATCCTCTTTGAATTTTTCGAGGCTCACAACCAGCAAACGGGGCTGTAAAGATTGTATAAGCCGAACTGAGCTATATTTGGCGATACTGTGAATTCTGCGAAGGGTCGGGTACGAGAAAGCTGCCGTCCCTGAACGTCGGCAGAACACTGGGACGGTGGGGCATCAAGGCAGATCGCAGACTTGGAGGACGCCAACGGCCGCCACCAGGGTACGCCTACACCAAGAAGTGCTCTGGGTTGTCCGCAGGAGGGCCTGGGCCAGGAGGAAAGGCGGTGCCTTCCAGAAAATGCCAAAGCCTCCAGGAAGAGATCACGTCCTGGATATCGGAACCTCTGCACGAGATAGTAGTGGTGAAGATCGACTCGGGCATAAAGATGATGATGACCTGTGCAAAGGCGGACCCCAGCGAGGAAACTGGTGTAGTTGACACAGGAGCAGCCGCCCATCCCCCATCAATGTTTCTTAGGCTACAACCAACACGGGGCAAGTGATGCCTACCACTGAATTGGTGACCTTGATCCCCTACTTCTATGGGGATGAATCTAGGCTTGGTGGATCCCACGTACTCGTACAGGACGTCGATGAAGCCTGATGTGTCCCGTCCCACTGCGACGGAGGATCAGCAGCACCTGCAGCAGCAGCCGACCCCTAAAGCCTGAAGCTGCCGTGTTGAAGATTCAAGTCCACACCAACCAACATTCAACCCTGAAATTCCTTGAACCTAAGTCCCGTCCTGAGATTGGAAAAGCTGCTCCTCCTCCAGCAGTCGACCCTGTTATAACCCGTCCTCAGAAGACACTTCCTATGCAAAAGTCTCATCAGTTGCCGAATTAGTGACAAACATTGGTACGAATGAGGCGGTTACCATAAAGGATCAAATCGCTAAGGAAAAGTTCCTAACATTTTATGAGTCCCATCCATCGGGTGAAAAAAAAACAAGAAAAATACATCCATTCTGTAGGTGCCATAAACATGGCACCAATGACCCCTAAGTCGAACTGCTGACCTCTAGTGGTTAGGGTCCGGGCAACTTTGGGGAACCTTAACCTCAAAAGGCTACAGCCAAGTCGCACAAAAAAAACAATAAAGATTATCGTTTTTATTTGTCATTTACAATAATCATAGACGATGGTTATAGCCCCGCCCATTTTTCATCTCATTTGCTGTAACGAAATCATAGGCGACTCTGATTGCACCTACACTGTTAAGTTTACCTACTTATTCAACCATCAATCATCTGTCTATCGTCTGTTTATATCTAAATTTTCTGTATCATGTAAATCTCAACCAGCAGCCATTGAAATGTCCTGAGATCAATGTCGTAGTGGAACAAATGAATTCTAGTTTGTACTGAAAATAGCCACCGTTTTTGCACCTTCCTTCACCATTTTGTCCACATTTATTCCCCGTAAGGATTTACGAACTAACTTCAGAGTCGTATTACAAACAATATAAACATGTCCAACCAACCTCATTGTTTTGTTCATATTTTTTGCTATATTACATCTTCGGATGTTCTAACATGCAATCATCAGATGAATATCTTCATATATTTAGCTGCTGTTTCATTCCTTCATGACAATAATAAGACAGACCTTGTTTTCATCAAGTAACAATGCAGTTCAAGAAGAAATCTAGAGATGAGAAAAAATCCATTGCAATAAATTCAATAATTAGATTACCACGCAGAATATTCCCCCCGTTCTTGACCATCACCATCTTAGACGTAATGGTTGCTCGAATCATCTCCGTTGACATAAAGAAAAGAAAACAACATGATGTTTAGTAAAACTATATCATACAAATCCAATTATCGTATTACTGATATGAAGATAATAATAGTCTGTATTGATATCAAGACCAAATGGCAGCCAAGTATGAAATTTACTCCTTTATAAATGGAAGATTCATGATTGTCCACTGCGATCTCGACCTTGCCGTTTCTTAATGAAATAAACGTCTCCTGAGAACGAGGCGAGGGCAGAACGACGCTCACGTCTATTTTTTCTTTTTTTATACTTTGTCCGCGGTCTCCCGCGTTTTTGCGAGGTATCGCAAGGAAAAGACGAAAAGAAATGGCCCAACCCTCCCCCATCACACATGTAAACATACGTCCACACACGCAAATATAAAGATACCTACACAGTTTATTTCTTGCCATGGTTTACCCCAGTCGCTCA
This sequence comes from Panulirus ornatus, assembly GCF_036320965.1. Lineage (NCBI taxonomy): Eukaryota > Metazoa > Arthropoda > Malacostraca > Decapoda > Palinuridae > Panulirus > Panulirus ornatus. Next base: position 79,300,742 of record NC_092243.1, on the reverse strand, counting down.
ACATGCCCTGATTCAATCCACTGACAGCTCGTCAATCCTCCGGTAATACCCACATCGATCCAATGCTTCTCTATTCCTTGCCCGCCTTTCACCTCCGCACGGTCAGTGCCCCGATCACAACAAAAACTTTTTCAAACACCTCAAATCTACCTCCTCCAAATGGTCCTCCCACTTCTCCTCGTTCACTCCACGTCTGACACATATACCTCTTGGTCAATCTTTCCTCACTCATTCCTCCATGTGCCCAAACATTCAAAACACACCCATCAATCTGCTCTCTCAACCCACGGCCTCTTTTTATTTCCACACATCTCTCTTACCCCTTAACGTACTTTTACTCGTCAAACCACCTCACACCACACCGATGTTCTCAAACATCTCATTTTCCAGCACATCCATCCTCCTGCGCACAAACTCTATCCATATCCCAACGCCTCGCACCATACAACATTGTGGAACCACTATTCCTTCAAACATAACCCATTTTTGGCTTTCCCCGATAGAATGTTCTCGACTTCCACACATTCTTCAGGCTCCCAGCATTTTCGCCCCCTCCTCCACCCTATGATCCACTTCCGCTTTCCATGGTTCCATCCGCCCGCTGTCAGATCCACCCCAGATATCTAAAACACTTCACTTTCTCCATTTTCCTCCATTCAGACTTTACCTCCCAGTTGACTTGACCCTCAACCCTACTGTACCTAATAAACTTGCTCTATTCACATCTACTCTTAACTTTTCTTCTTTCACAAGCACTTTTACCAAACTCAGTCACCACTCTGCAGTTTCCCACATAATCCAGCCACCCAGCGCGTAAGATCCATCGAACAACAACTGACTCACTTCCCAACTCTCTCATCCAACAACAGACTTCATACCTTCAAACTTCAATTTAAATATATTTATACTTAGAAAAGCAAATGGATTTGTATGTAGCATTTATGGATCTGGAGAAGGCATAATAATAGAGTTGATAGGAATGCTACTGTGGAAGGTATAAGAATATATGGTGTGTGGAGGCAAGTTGTTAGAAGCAATGAAAAGTTTTTATCGAGATGTAAGGCATGAGTCGGTAGGAAGAGAGGAAAGTGATTGGTTCTCAGTGAATGTAGGTTTGCGGCAGGGTGTGTGAATGTCTCACCATGTTGTTTAATTTGTTTATGATGGGGGTTGTTAGGGAGGTGAATGCAAGATTTTTTGAAAAGAGGGGCAAGGATGTAAGTCTGTTGGGGATGAGAAAGACTGGGAAAGTGATCAGTTGTTGTTCGCTGAAGAAACACGCTGGTGGCTGATTCATGTGAGAAACTGCAGAAGCTGTGACAGTTGGTAAAGTGTGTGAAAGAAGAAAGTTAAGAGTAAATGTGAATAAGATCAAGGTTAATAGGTACTGTAGGGTTATGAGGGTCAAGTCAACTGGTAGGTGAGTTTGATGGAGAAAAACTGGAGGAAGTGTGTTTTAGAATATCTAGGGAGGGGATCTGGCACGGATGGAAACATGGAAGCGAAGTGGATACATAGGGTGGGGGAGGGGCGAAAATTCTGGGAGCCTTGAAGAAATGTGTGGAAGTCGAGAACATCCCTCGAAAGCCAAAATGGGTATGTGTTTGAGGAATAGTGTTCCAACAATGTTGTATGGTTGCCGAGCGTGACAATGAATAGAGTTGTGCGCAGGAGGATGGATGTGCTGGAAATGAGATGTTTGAGGACAATGTGTGGGTGTGGAGTGGTTGATCGAGTAAGTAACGTAAGGGTAAGAGAGATGTGTGGAAATAAAAAGAAAGCGTGGTTGAGAGAGCAGAAGAGGGTGTTTTTGAAATGGTGGGTCACATGGAGAGAATGAGTGAGGAAAATTGACCAAGAGGATAACTGTTCGGAGTGGAGGGAACGAGAGAAGAGGGAGACCAAATTGAGGTGGAAAGATGGAAGTGAAAAAGATTTTGTGTGATCGGGGCCTGAACCTGCAGGAAGGGTGAAAGGAGGCAAGGAATAGAGTGAATTGGAGCGATGTGGTATACCGGGTTGACGTGCTGCAGGAATTGAATCAAGGCATGTGAAGCGTCTGGGGTAAGACATGGAAGCTGTGTAGTATGTATATTTGCGTGTGTGGAACGTATGTAAATACATGTGTTAAATGGGGGGGTTTGGCCATTTTCTTCGTCTTTTCCTTGCGCTAACCTCGCAAACGCGGAGACAGCGACAAAGCAATATATATAAATATATATATATATATAAATATATATCTATATATATATATATATAACATATATATATATATGAAGTCCACAGGGAAAATGGAACACGATATGATAGGAGCATGTGGTATGCCTAGATGGAGTGCGATATGAAATGAGGGGTGTATGAGAGACCTGGTATGACAGGAATGTAAACGGCATAAATTGTGGAGTGGTAGACTAGGTGATAACATACTTTGAGGTGGTTGGGCTCGTGGTGAATGGAAGATGTTCTGTTTACAGAATGTGTGAATAGTAGAGTTTAAAGGGGTTGATGTAGAGGAAGACCACCTGTGACATGAGGAAGAGAATGAAAGAGAAGTTTGGTGTGAAAGAATCCAAAGAGTGGAAGAGAAATAGTGAAGAACGTGTGTAATGGAATATCGAGAGAGGCAAGTAAGGACAGAGTTAAGTGGAGACTTTTGCTGAGGCCACCCCCTTGATTTCCTGATGGAATAGGTATCAGAGTTATGACAAATAGAAAGATAGAAATATAGATAGATAATAGATAATAGATAGATAGTAGATATAGATACGTATGACCTACTCTGTTTGACTGTGGCAAATTGCATATGCAATATGTCTTGTCATTTTTTTTCTTTCACTGCACCTGAGGTGTATATGACACAGTCGAGTTTCTCTTATTACTGCATCTACAGTACATATTTACAGCCCTGTAAAATGAAATATCCTTTTTAGCTGCCAGGTCATGACGTTGGGGAAAACTAAAAGGTGTCATGCCTGCCCTGGCTCTCAATCCTGAAACCCCGAGGACGTCCTAACACCACAGGGACAAGTGATCCTGCCGACCACCTGAGGACAACGGATAAGGTACTCGAATGTGAGCGAGGCTTTTTTCTGGCACTCACTAGGACCATGCAGCATCCAAACTCTGGAGGCTTCTCGGAAACCCCAAGGTCGAGGCGGAAGACAGGTAGTGGTAGTATGCTGGGGACGGTGGTGAAGATTCCTGGA
>NC_092243.1:79291494-79297436 GCF_036320965.1 Panulirus ornatus | reverse complement strand
ATGTTATATATTATTTTTTTTATTTTTTATTAGCTTTGTCGCTGTCTCCCCGTTTCGGGGTAGCGCAAGGAAACAGACGAAAGAAATGGCCCAACCCCCCCCATACACATGTATATACATACGTCCCACACGAAATATACATACCTACACAGCTTTCCATGGTTTACCCCAGACGCTCACATGCCTTGATTCAATCCACTGACAGCACGTCAACCCGGTATACCACATCGCTCCAATTCACTCTATTCCTTGCCCTCCTTTCACCCTCCTGCATGTTCAGGTCCCCGATCAAAACAAAATCTTTTTCACTCCATCTTTCCACCTCCAATTTGTCTCCCTCTTCTCCTCGTTCCCTCCACCTCCGACACATATAATCCCTCTTGGTCAATCTTTCCTCATCTCATTTCTCTCCATGTGCCCAAACCACTTCAAAACACCCTCTTCTGCTCTCTCAACCACGCTCTTTTATTTCCACACATCTCTCTTACCCTTACGTTACTCACTCGATCAAACACCTCACACCACACATTGTCCTCAAACATCTCATTTCCAGCACATCCATCCTCCTGCGCACACTCTATCCATAGCCCACGCCTCGCAACCATACAACATTGTTGGAACCACTATTCCTTCAAACATACCATTTTTGCTTTCCGAGATAATGTTCTCGACTTCCACACATTCTTCAAGGCCCCAGAATTTTCGCCCCCTCCCCCACCCTATGATCCACTTCCGCTTCCATGGTTCCATCCGCTGCCAGATCCACTCCCAGATATCTAAAACACTTCACTTCCTCCATTTTTCTCCATTCAAACTCACCTCCCAATTGACTTGACCCTCACCCTACTGTACCTAATAACCTGCTCTTATTCACATTTACTCTTAACTTCTTCTTCCACACACTTTACCAAACTCAGTCACCAGCTTCTGCAGTTTCTCACATGAATCAGCCACCAGCGCTGTATCATCAGCGAACAACAACTGACTCACTTCCAACTCTCTCATCCCAACAGACTTCATACTTGCCCCTCTTTCCAAAACTCTTGCATTTACCTCCCTAACAACCCATCCATAAACAAATTAAACAACCATGGAGACATCACACACCCCTGCCGCAAACCTACATTCACTGAGAACCAATCACTTTCCTCTCTTCCTACACGTACACATGCCTACATCCTCGATAAAAACTTTTCACTGCTTCTAACAACTTCCTCCCACACCATATATTCTTAATACCTTCCACAGAGCATCTCTATCAACTCTATCATATGCCTTCTCCAGATCCATAAATGCTACATACAAATCCATTTGCTTTTCTAAGTATTTCTCACATACATTCTTCAAAGCAAACACCTGATCCACACATCCTCTACCACTTCTGAAACCACACTGCTCTTCCCCAATCTGATGCTCTGTACATGCCTTCACCCTCTCAATCAATACCCTCCCATATAATTTACCAGGAATATCAACAAACTTATACCTCTGTAATTTGAGCACTCACTCTTATCCCCTTTGCCTTTGTACAATGGCACTATGCAACGCATTCCGCCAATCCTCAGGCACCTCACCATGATCATACATACATTAAATAACCTTACCAACCAGTCAACAATACAGTCACCCCCTTTTTAATAAATTCCACTGCAATACCATCCAAACCTGCTGCCTTGCCGGCTTTCATCTTCCGCAAAGCTTTCACTACCTCTTTCTCTGTTTACCAAATCATTTTCCCTAACCCTCTCACTTTGCACACCACCTCGACCAAAACACCCTATATCTGCCACTCTATCATCAAACACATTCAACAAACCTTCAAAATACTCACTCCATCTCCTTCTCACATCACCACTACTTGTTATCACCTCCCCATTTGCGCCCTTCACTGAAGGTTCCCATTTGCTCCCTTGTCTTACGCACTTTATTTACCTCCTTCCAGAACATCTTTTTATTCTCCCTAAAATTTAATGATACTCTCTCACCCCAACTCTCATTTTGCCCTTTTTTTCACCTCTTGCACCTTTCTCTTGACCTCCTGTCTCTTTCTTTTATACATCTCCCACTCAATTGCATTTTTTCCCTGCAAAAATCGTCCAAATGCCTCTCTCTTCTCTTTCACTAATACTCTTACTTCTTCATCCCACCACTCACTACCCTTTCTAATCAACCCACCTCCCACTCTTCTCATGCCACAAGCATCTTTTGCGCAATCCATCACTGATTCCCTAAATACATCCCATTCCTCCCCCATCACCCTTACTTCCATTGTTCTCACCTTTTTCCATTCTGTACTCATCTCTCCTGGTACTTCCTCACACAGGTCTCCTTCCCAAGCTCACTACTCTCACCACCCTCTTCACCCCAACATTCACTCTTCTTTTCTGAAAACCCATACAAATCTTCACCTTAGCCTCCACAAGATAATGATCAGACATCCCTCCAGTTGCACCTCTCAGCACATTAACATCCAAAAGTCCTTTTATCGCACGCATGCCCAATTAACATTTAATCCAATAATCCCTTTGGGCCCATCTCTCCTACTTACATAAGTAACTTTTTAATACTCGCTTTTTAAACCAGGTATTACCAATCATCAGTCCTTTTTCACACATAAATCTACAAGCTCTTCCATTCCATTTACAACACTGAACACCCCATGTAAACCCAATTTTTCCCCAATCCACTTTTACTCACCTTTGAAATTCAAATCACCCTTTACTAAAACCGTCTCGTGCACCCCAAAACCACTAACACACTTTTTCACTGCTCCCAAAAACCTTCCTCTCAGATTTTTTCTTCTCATGCCCAGGGCATTTTGCCCAATAATCACCCCACCTCTCTCCAAAACTTTCAGTTTTACCCATATAAATCGAAATTTTACTTTCTTACATTTATCACATACCCCACAATTTCCTGTTTCAGAGTTTTTCTATCCTTTTTTTGCCTTGTCCTCTCACTAACCCCTGACTTTACTCCCCAGCCCTTCCCAAAACCACTCTTCCCCTTTTACCCTTGACTTCGTTTACTCAGAGCCAAACATCCAGGTTCCTTTTCCTAAACATATTCCCTATTTTCCCCTTTTTTCACCTTGGTTTCATCCACACACATTTAGCCCCCCAAAAATCGAGCCTTCGAGAGATGAGACCCCCGGTGACTCCTTTTTTTTGTTTCCCTTTTAGAAGTTAAACAAATAAAGGGGGGGGGATTTCTGGCCCCCCGCTCCCGTCCCTTCTAGTCCTTTCTACACACGCGAGGAATACGGGGGAAAGTATTCTTTCACCCCTATCCCAGGGGATAATATACATATATTAACATATACACAACACACACATACACATACTACGCACATATACACACACACACCCCTACAAAATATATACATATAAAATGTAAGAAACAATTTAGAAAACTGAAACTTCTACTTGAAATGAATGAAAAATGAATCCACATAATGTCAACCCTGGCTTTTAAAAAAAAAAAATGTATATTTTACACAAACGTCAATAGCATCTCATCAATTTAACCCGTATCAATAACTTCATGTCTAAGCACTTTTTTTCTCCAATTTCCTATTTTCTTGTCAAAACACCAGTATGAAAACTCTCACTCCAGTAACACAACTTAAACTTTTACTTCCCCTTTAAAAAAGAAGTTTCGGGGGAAGTCTGTCTCATACACTGCGGAAACTCACCACCGGGGGGGGTTTGTGTTGCAAGGGTTTTCCCATTCACAAACGAAGTAGCATCACTGGGGCCAAGGTATTCCGTTGCGAAGGGCGCTAAACGACGATTTGAGGCAGACGACGTTTTTTTGGCATGTGATCCTTGGGTCCATGAATGGTGGCTTGGTCAAAAACCAGACTAGCCACGGTCCCCCGGGAACACGTGAAGGAGGTACACCCTCCGAAAACATGTAGAACAAGTTCATCCTAAACGGGGACTCATTCACAGTATCATCCGAACTAGATTCACTCACAGTATCATCCTAAACGCAGACTTCACACATTTCATCCTTTGTTTCCTTTTTCTGACGGGAATTCACATCGAACACACAAATGTGGTGTGAATGCAGGCCAAAAGACCAATAATCTGGACCCTATGAGCGTGACGCAAATTTCAAAGGGAAAATGACTTACATTGCTCTAACTTCAAGTTTATGGTGCTAGGCACATGAGGTATGCCCAGTGTTATCATCACGAGTACATGAATGAGCTGCAAGCTGTTTTTGGAAGTGTTTTGGTCACCAACAAATATGATTAGTATTACGGAGGTTTTCTCCCTCACATTATCTTTAATTTGTAAGGGTTTTACTGCTAGATTATACAGAACAAGAGCATACAAAAATGCAAATCAGTGAATGGAAATATTTTATGCTTTAACACCTCATAAACAGGGCATGAATGGCTGTGACCTCATTTATTGACCAAAATAACATACACCAAGTCAAGGCATCCAATTCAGGGATTATGATTGCCATATGCCCCACCGCATGAACGGAAAATGAAATAATGACATATTCCATACATACCGTTAGCAGTGTATAGGTTGATATCTGTTTTGAAAAAAGTAGCTTTAACTACTGAACAGGTGGGCATTGAAAACAAAGAAACTATATTTTTTCATATACTGTGTACATTTTCCTGCATTACAAGGTACCTCCCAGACACAGAAAAGAAAGGCACACTGCTACACTTCAAAACTCTAGGTGTCACATGCATTGCATTGAACCACAATGGGGCTCCCATCCCAAACCAGCACCCAACAGCCCTCACCATGGTTCCTCAAGCTGCTTCACACAACATGCCCTGGTTCACTCCAATGACAGTCTGTCTCTAGTTAAAAAAAAAACCACATCGACACACTATCCCAGTCACACCTTTCATTCCCCTCCCAGCATGTTCAGTCCCTGTCACTCAAATCTTTTCCTCTCCATCTTTCCATCTTCCTTTTGGTCTCCCCCTTCTCTTTGTACCTCCACTTCTGCCATATATGCTTCCTCTCCCTTCACCCAATCTCTCAGTGTCCAAAACATTTCACACACCTTTCTTCAGGAATCATGAGTTTTTATCTATATTATGTTTTATCTTTGCTATATTATCCCCAGGCGATAGGGGAGAAAGAATACTTCCCATGTATTCTTTGTAGTTCTAGAAGGCGACTAAAAGGGAATTGGAGCGGGGGGGCTGGAAATCCACCCCTCACATTATTAATTTTCTAAAAGAAAGAACAGAGGGGCCAAGTGAGGAGTACCCTAAAAGGCTCAGTCCTCTTTTCTTAACGCTACCTCGCTAAAAGGGGAAATGCAAAATAGTAATGAAAAAAAAAAAAATAATATATATATTAAAATATTATGTATATAATAAATAAATAAAACCCTGGGGAACAGGGGATTAATACAACTTCCCACGTAATTCCCTGCGAGTCGTAGAAGCGACTAAAAGGGGAGGGAGCGAGCTGGAAATCCTCCCTCTCGTTCTTTTTTTCATTTCCAAAAGAAGGACCAGAGGGTTGCCAGTTAAGGAGATTCCAAAAAAAGGCCCAGTCTCAGTTCTTAACGCTAACCTCCTAACGCGAGTAAATGGCGATTAGTTTAAAAGAAAAGAAAGAAAAGATATATATATATATATATATAAAATAAAGTCAATATATATATATAATATATAAAATAGTAAATAAATAATATATAAAATATTATATATATATAAATATATATATAAAATATTATCCCTGGGGAAGGTGTGAAAGAATACTTCCCACGCATTCCAAGCGTGTCGTAAAAGCGACTAGAAGGGGACGGGAAGCGTGGGGCCAGAATTCCACCCCTCCTTGTATCTTTTTTAACATACTAAAATGGAATCTCTAGAAGAATGAGGTCACGCGGGAGTGCTCATCCTCCTCGTAGGCTCAGATTGTGGTGCCTAAATGTGTGGTGGATGTAAC
>NC_092243.1:79285096-79291394 GCF_036320965.1 Panulirus ornatus | reverse complement strand
TAGCTAAAAGTTCAAGGTTAATAAATTTTTCATGGGTAAAAGGATTGTCATGGTAGAATATGGCATGGTGGTTGTATTCCTTACCTTCAATATAATGCCGTCCTGGCTAAATTACTTGGTCGCTATATCAAATTCAATGGCTCTATTAAAATTGTAAATTTTGCTTTCGGGAGTAATATTTTGTAATTAGTGGACAATAGTGTTGTGAATATATGACATGAGAATATTTTCATAAACTTATGTGGTAATGTAAGTGTAAGTAAATGGATAACATCTCATCATGTCAACTTAATTCCCAATGGTTTTTACAACTATGATCTTGTTTATGTCATACTTCTGAGTATATAATCATGAATGGTGTAAGATATATGGTATACTATATTGTAATGTCGTTTTATTTCATTGTGATAATCTCGTCATGTGACTACAATTCCAGACAGCTTATAATGTTATTACTATATCATGAGGATAATCCATTCTGAATCACTGTTTTTTTCCAGACTATAATGTCCTGGATTCTATATTTTTTCTATGAATCCGAAAACGACTATCTATTTAACAGTATCTATATTGTCAGGATGGTTCTAATTCCATTTATAGTAAGTTGAATGTTTCATGCTTTTACTTTGATAATATTGTCATATCATTATAATGATCATGGCAGCTTTATTGTCATAGTGACTAGATGACGTCGCGACTATATTTTCAATGGCTAAATTGTCATCAGCAAATATCTATACCTGGTGGCTAAATATTTATGATATTTATATCATTGTATGGATTTACTGTCAATGTGACTCTATTTTAATGTTGATTGAGTTATTTCGTAATAATATGTCAATATGGCTGATTGTCATGTCGCTACATTTTTTTGCTGTAATTTTAATTTTACGCTTTATGTGAAGAATCTTTACTGTCATGTACCCTAATATGTGTTCATGGAGAAAATATTTTCATAGTGGAAATTAATGTCATTATGAACATACTGTCATTATGACCATCCTCCTTATTTGTCATTTCTATCATATAATATATCATCACCCAGTCAATTACAACGTGATCTCTTTTTTACGGTTTGCTATATTTTCATTTTTTTAATTCATGCCAATTTTTTTATCGTAAGTGATACATTAAAATGATAACTATACATACCGGTAACTTTTATATTGGCGTTTTTACTATATTGTTATTATGACAATGATATCATGATGGATATCTTTAGCCAAAGTAACTTTATTGTCCCATGATGTCTATTTCATCATGATGTTATAATGTCATGGTGATTACATTTTCACGGAGCTTTTATATTGGTGTTGGGTTTGCCCTTGAGAAGTATCATTATAAAACGATATTCTCATTAGATTAAATTCATTCGGGGGACAACAATGATCGTGATATGCAATATTGATATAGTTTCAGGTATTCATTGTAAATATTATTTATTATTTCGCTATATACCAATGGAAGCCATATGTGGCAGAGTGTCTCTATATTCATAATATAATATTCTGTTATGTCGATTATAGTCCACTTGTCTGTATATTCAAGGGGACTGTTGCCATAATATCTATACTGACATTTGATTTTTGGAATTGTGGCTATATTTGTCATAAAGTAATACCATGGTTTTCTGTAAAGTTCTTGTGGGTTGTATTGTCATCGAGGTCATAGGTCACTGGTAGTTTTATATTTCCGTTAAAGATTATCTGAATGGTAACTAAATTGCCATGGTGTGCTATATTCTGTTAAATGAATATAGTTCCATTATGTCTATTGTTGTTATTATTAGTTATATTACAAGGGGGTGATTGTCTTTTCATGTTCCTATATATCAGGATACCTATACTTTTATCAAAAGAATTACAATCCTAAGACATATAGTCACCATGAAATATTTTCACCTCAATGATATGGGTATCATGATAATATAAATATCGCTTATAACATGAATATGCAAGATCTAAAAAATTACATATACAACTATAAAAAAAAATCACCTACCAATAATAGCAAGGTAGGCGATATATATAACATAGGCAATGTAACCCCTATTAGAAGATAGGCCAAAATGACTTTTTTCATAATACAATTGCGTCACTATGAAAAATTTGTTCCTAAATGAAAGTATAGCTACACTGACATTAAAGCCATATCCCACTAAATAGAACCACTAAAAAAAAACGCATCAAACGACAATATACCACCATGATTGTACAGCCACCATAACATTAATGTTACAACATAAATAATCACTGTGATGTTAAACTTGAAAAAACAAATTTCAATTACCATAAAAGTATCATGAGAATATTGCATCCATATCAACAAATTTCCCATTATGGTAGTTATCGTCCACAACTACATTATATTTCACTATAACAACAAAGCCACCGTGGCCATATAACTGATATAACAATAATAGTCGACGCAACACATTGAAGAAACATTCAGAATATGTTCACTACGTCACTAAAGCAACACCAATATTAGATACCGTGACAAAATAGGTCGCTTTCGGAGCATAGGAAAACATATATCCTCTAAAGTAATAAAGTGTCCATGAGACAATAGCGTTCAAAACAGAATTTATCAATACTAACATCCAGCTATTGACAGTATAGCCCATAAAAACAATGGTCATGATCCAAGAAAATGTACTGCCTACCAATAAAGACTACAATCAAAATGAAGTCAACATACAAAAGTGATCAAAAAAAGATAGTGCCATGCTATCTTTTCATTTAGTTTTTTTTTTTTTTTTTTCTTTTTTCTTTAACTTTGTCGCTGTCTCCCGCGTGTTGCGAGGTATCGCAAGGAAAACAGACGAGAAAGGCCCCAACCCCCCCATACACATGTAATACAAACGGTCCACACCCGCTAAATATACATACCTACACCAGCTTCCATGTTTTACCCCAGACGCTTCACAAGCCTTGATTTAATCCACTGACAGCACTCAACTCCGGTAAAACCACATTCGCTCCGAAATCACTCTAATCCCTGCCCTCCTTTCACCTCCTGCATGTTTCATGAAGCCCCGATCACACAAAAACTTTTCACGTCCATCTTTCCACCTCCAATGTTGGTCTCCCTCTTCTCCTCGTTCCCTCCACCTCCGACACATATATCCTCTGTCAATCTTTCCTCACTCATTCTCTCCATGTGCCCCAAACCACTCAAAACACCCCTTCTGCTTCCTCAAACACGCTCTTTTATTTCCACACATCTCTCTTACCCTTACGTACTCACACGAATCAAACCACCTCACACCAACATTGTCCTCAAACATCTCCATTTCCCAGCACAGTACATCCACCTGCGCACAACCTATTCATACCACGCCTCGCAACCATACAACATTGATGGAACCAACTATTCCTTCAAACATACCCATATTTGCTTTCCGAGATAATGTTCTCGACTTCCACGACATTCTTCTCGTCTGCCCCAGAATTTTTTCGCCCCCTCCCCAACCCTATGAACCACTTCCGCTTCCATGGTTCCATCCTCTGCCAGATCCACTCCGCAGATATCTAAAACACTGGCGAAACTTCACTCCCCCAGGTTTTTTCCTCCATTCCAAACTCCCCTCCCAATTGAACTAGACCCTCAACCCTAACGTACTAATAACCTTGCCTTATTCACATTTACTCATAACCTTCTTTCTTCCACACACTTTAACCAAACTCATCCCCACCAAAAACTTCCCTTTTTTTCACATAATCACCACCACCTTAACAACACAACAAAAACCTTCTCACTTCCCAACCTCTCAAAAACCCAAAAACTTTATACTTCCCCTCTTTCCAAAACCCCTTCATTTACCTCCCCAACAACCCCATCCATAAAAAATTTTAAACAACCCCTAAAATCACAAAACCCCTTCCCAAACCACATTTTACTTAGAAACCAAACACTTTCCCCTCTTCCACACTACACATGCCTTAAAAATTCCCCGATAAAAAATTTTACTCTTCTAACAACTTTTTCCCCCCACCCAAAAAATTCCTTTTTAACCCTTTCCCCAACTTTTCTATCAACTTTATCATAACCCCTTTTCCCCAAACCCTAAAACAAAATACAAATCCATTTCTTTTTTAATATTTTTTCACAAAAATTCTTCAAACAAAAACCTAAAACCCCCCAACCCTAAACCCCCTTCCTTTTAAACCACACTCCCCCCCAACAAACTCTTAATCCCCCCACCCTCCAATCAATAACCCCCCCAATAATTTTTCCAAAATTTTTTTAACAAAATTTTAAAATCTTTAATTTAAACACTCACTCTTTTTCCCCATTCCTTTGTACAAAACTAAAGCCCCCCCCATTCCCCAAACCCCCAACCCCCTCACCATGATCATACATAAATTAAAATAAAACCCTTAAACCCAAACCCTCCCAAAAAATAAAAGTCACCCCCCTTTTTTTAAAAAAATTTTCCCCTCAAAAACCCTCCAAACCCTTTTTCCCTTTCAACTTTCCCCAAACTTTTACTACCCTCTCTTTTACCAAATCATTTTCCCCAACCCCTCACTTTTCACACCCCCTCGCCCCAAAAAACCCTTAAAATCTCCCCTCTAACCCCAAACACATTCAAAAACCTTTAAAAACTCCCCATCTCCTTCCCCATCACCCACCCACTTGTTATCAAACCCCCCATTTTCCCCTTCCTAATTTCCCCAATTCCTCCCCTTTCTTACCAAATTTTTTTTACCTCCCCTTTCCCAAAAAATCCTTTTTTTTCCCCCTAAAATTTAATGTTTCTCTCTCCCCCCAACTCTCTTTGCCCCCTTTTTTTTTTACCCCTTTCAACCCTTTTTCTTGACCTCCCTTTTCCCTTTTTTTATACATCTCCCACTCAATTTTTATTTTTTCCCTCAAAAATCTCCAAATGCCTCTCCCTTTCTTTCACTAACTCTTTCTTCCCCCATCCCAAACCCCTCACTACCCTTTCTAATCAACCCAACCCCCCCACCCTTTCCCTCCAAAAACATCTTTTCCAAACCCCTCAATAAAACCCAAAAAAACATCCCATTCCCCCCCCCCACTCCCCTTCTTTCCCTTTTCTCACCTTTTTCATTTTTTACTCATCCCCTCCCCTTCTTCCTCAAAACATCCCCCTTTTTTTAACTCAAATTCTCCCCAACCCCTTTTCCCCCCAAAATTCACCCCTTTGCATTCAAATCACCCATCATCTATAACCCGGTCTCATTTTAGTTAATTTCTATAATTATATATCGTCACCATTAGCTATATTGGTAAGGTATCTTTTATTTTGAAATATTGTTTTTATTTAACACTCTTGCATGACTTGTCAAGCGAAATATTACAAGATAATTTATATTTATATGATGACAAATATTTGTCATAACGTACTATATTATCATTATGACTATAATGTCACAGTGGCTAATGTTGCCTAGATAACTATATTGTCTGATGACTTTTTTATCAGATTTTATAATATCATAATGAACTGTATTTTCGAAGAAGTTTTTTAAATGGTGTTGATATTTCCCTTGAGGATATACCAATATTGAAGAGATATATGGTCAATTTGATTAAATTATCACTGACCTACATAGCCATGATGTTGTATTCTGTTATGGTTTCAGTACTGATCCATGGTAAATCTTTTATTACTGTTTCTACATTGCAATGGAAACCAAAATGGTAATGTGGCTATATTTTCATGGTAAGGATCATTTTATCATGGCGATTATATTGCATTTTTCTGAGTATGTTCTCATGTTGACTATGATGCCAAATATTATATTGTCAATAATTTGTCAATTGATGGCAATATTGTCTTAGAGAACGGAACTTTTCATGTTATCTGTATTGTCACGGAGGCACTATTGTCAACGTGACTATAAAGTCATGTGGCTACAGTGTCGTTAAGATTACATTTTTATGGTAACCTATATTACCAAATGGCTGTATTGTTAAAATCAATATATCGCCATTAATGGCTATTTGTTCATTTTTGTTATATAACAAGGAGGTGGACTGTCTTTTCATGTTGGCAATATTGTCAGAAGAAATAGCTTATATTTTCGAGAAGTGTGTATATATATTTCATTCTGGCTGTATATTATCATGATGGCATAATAAACATTTGGCGATATTGACATGGCGATATATGTTTAGCAGCTAAACTCTGTTGTGGATATTTTACAATAGTATATTTTATCATGGTAACTACATAGTTAAGGTTACCATATTATCATGGTAAGATACATTGTCCATGGTGAAACATTGCAATGGTCGTTGTATTCTTACTTTCAATATGATGCCG
>NC_092243.1:79271701-79284996 GCF_036320965.1 Panulirus ornatus | reverse complement strand
TCTCCCTCTCTTTCACAAAATAATTTACTTCTTCATCCTACCATTCCTCCTTCTAATCGCCCCCCTCCCCAATTTCATGCCAAAGCTCTTTTCCGCAGCCACCCACTGTTTCCCTAAATCCCTTTCCCATTTCCCCCTCCTTCCCCTCCTTTTTCCCCACCTTTTTCCATTCTGTACTCATTGGCTCTGGTACTTTGCAACAATTTCCTTCCAAGCTACTTACCTCCCCTTCTTACCAACATTCATTCATTTCTGAAAATTATAAATCTTCCCCTCACCTAAAAAAATAATAATAGACACCCAACCCAGTTGCCTCTCAGCACATTACTCAAAAGTTCTCTTTTTCCGCAAATAATTAACAGAATGATTAATGCACTGGCCACCCCCTACTTACATAGGTAATTTATGTAATCTTTTTTAACAGGTTTTCCCCAATCCAGCCCTTTTTCAGCACAAAAATCTACAAGTTACCCCATTTCCATTTACAACACTGAACACCCCATGTATCCCAATTATTCCCAATTCACTTTTATACTTTGCATTAAAAATCACACCCTGAAAAACCCGGTCCCCGTGCGAAAACTAGTAACACACTCAATCAGGGGCCCCAAAACCTTTGGGCCTCTTTTAATCTTTTTTATGCCAGGTGTTATGCCCCGATAATCCCCATTTTAAAAAATCAACTTTAAATTTTTTCCCCTACTAATTAGATTTTTCTTTCTACTCTTCCATATCCACCATTTTCTGTTTGAGGAGTAGTGAAAACCCTTTCCCCTTGGGGCTCTTGCCTTTCATAACCCAGATTTTTTCCCAAGAATTTCCAGACCCCACTTCCCTTTACTTGACCTTTGTTTCATCGACCCAAAAAAATCCGGTTTTTCTGAAATTATATTTCTCTCATTTTTTCTCATCTTGTTAAAATCCAACACATTTAGATTACCCCAATCTGAGCTTTGAGGAGGATGAGCATCCCGCGTGAATTCTTCTTTTTTTCCTTTAAAAAAGTTAAAATAAAGGGGTTCTACCCCCGCTCCCGCCCCTTTTAGTGCTTCTACGCATGTGAGAAAGGTGGAATAATTTTTCCCCCTTACCCCCAGTTACCCCCTTTATGTATATTCATTCATTATTTATTTATTAATTTTACTTTGTTCGCTGTCTCCGCGTTAGCGAGGTACGAAAGGAAACAAGAAAGAAAGGCCCAAACCCGCCCACATACACATGTATTACATCCACGTCCACACACGCAAATATACATACCTATACTTCTCAATGTCACTTTATATACCCCACACCAAACATTATCATATTTAAATGTACAAATTTTCTACTGTCGGGCCTTTTTTTGTTCCCATCGCCACCTGGGCCCTCATGGAAAAAACATCCCCCCCCCCCCTCATGTGTCGAGGTAGTCTAGGAAAAGACACCAAAGGCCCATTCGTTCACAGTCAGTCTCTAGCTTTTCATGTAATAATGCACCGAAACCACAGCTCCCTTTCCACATCCAGGGCCACACAACTTTCCATGGTTTACCCAGACGCTTCCATGCCCTGTTTCAATCCATTGACTGCACGTCGACCCGGTATACCAATCGTTCCAATCACTCTATTCCTTGACGCCTTTCACCTCCTGCATGTTCAGGCCCGATCACACAAAATCTTTTTCACTCCATCTTTCCACCTCCAATTTGGTCTCCCACTTCTCCTCGTTCCCTCCCCCTCTGACACTTGTATCCTCTTGGTCAAACTTTCTCACTCATTTTCTCTATGTGACCAAACCATTTCAAAACACCTCTTCTGCTCTTCAACCCCACTTTTTTATTTCAACACATCTTCTTACCCTTCATTCCTTACTCGATCAAACTTACTCGGGAAAAAACCCCCTACACCAAATATTGTCCTCAAAAACTCTTTCCAGCACTCCCTCCTGCGCACAACTCTATCATAGCCCTGCTCGCCCAAACCCTACATCACTTCTTCAAAACATTACCATTCTTGCTTTTCCGAGATAATGTTCTCGACTTCCAAACTTTTTTCAAAGGGTCCCAGTATTTTCGGAACCCCCCCCCTTGATTCACTCCCCCTTGAAAGGTTTACTTTGCTGCAGTTCCACTCCCAGATATCAAAAAACATTAAATCCCCCCAGTTTTTCTCCATTCAAATTCCCCCCCAATTGACTTGACCCTCAACCTACTGTTTCCTAATAACCTTCTCTTATTCACATTTACTCTTAACTTTCTTTTTTCACACACTTTTCCAACTCAGTCCCAGTCTGCAGTTTCTTACATAATTCAGCCACCAGCGCCCGTATCATCAGCGAACAACAACTGAGTACTTCCCAAAACTCTCTCATCCAGAACGGACTGCTTTCTTGCCCCCCTTTCCAAAACCCCTTGCATTCACCTCCCCAACAAACCCCACCATAAACAAATCAAACAAACCCATGGAGACATCACACACCCCTGCCCCCAAACCTAATTTATGAGAAAACCCAAACACTTTTCTCTCTTCCCAATGTTAACAATGTTGATATCCTCGTAAAAACTTTTCACTGCACAACAACTTGCCTTCAAAACCCCTATATTTAAAACCTTCCACAGAAATCTTATCACTATGTCATATGCCCTTTTCTGATCCCTAAATGCTATATACAAATCCATTTGTTTTTCTAAGTATTTCTCACCATACATTCTTCAAAACAAACCCTGATCCCAAAATCCTCTACACATTGAAACCACACTGCTCTTCCCCAATCTGATCTCTGTACATGCCTTCACCTTCTCAATCAATACCTCCCATATAATTTACCAGGAATACTCAACCAAACTTATACCTGTGTATTTGAGCACACACTCTTATCCACTTTGCCTTTGTACAATGGCATATGCAAGCATTCCGCCAATCCTCAGACACCTCACCATGAATCATACATAATTGAATAACCTTACCAACCAGTTCAACAATACAATCACCCCTTTTTTAATAAATTTCCACTGCAATACCTTCCAACCTGCTGCCTTGCCGGTTTTTCTTCGTAAAGCTTTTACTACCTCTTCTCTTTTACCAAATCATTTTCCCTAACCCTCTCACTTGGCCACACCCTCGACCAAAAACACTATATTCCACTCTATCATCAAACACATTGAACAAACCCTTCAAAATATCACTCCATTCTCCTTCTCACATTTACCCTATCTTGTTATCATTCCCCATATAGCCCCTTCATGAAAGTTCCCATTTGCTCCTTGTCTTACGCACTTTATTTACCTCCTTCCAAACTGTCTTTTATTCTCCTGAAATTTAATGATACTCTCTCAAACTCAACTCTCATTGCCTCTTTTTTCCTCTTTGCACCTTTTCTTGACCTCCTGCCTCTTTCTTTTATAACCTCTCCCACTCATTTGTATATTTTTCCCGGAAAAAATTATTCCAAATACCCTCTCTCTTCCTTCACTGATAATCTTATTTCTTATCCACCACTACACTACCTTTTTAATCAACCCACTTCCCAAGCTTCTCATGCCACAAGATCTTTTGCGCAAGCCATCACTGCTTTCCCTAAATACATCCATTTCCTCCGCCACTCCCTACCTCTTTGTTCTCACCTTTTTTCCATTCTGTACTCAGTTCCCTGGTACTTCCTCACAAGTCTCCTTCCCAAACTCACTTACTCTTACCACTCTCTTCACCCCCATTCTTCTTCTTTTCTGAAGAACCTCCAACAATCTCACCTTCGCCTCCACAAGATATGATCAGACTCCCTCCAGTTGCACTCTCAGCACATTAACATCCAAAAGTGTCTCTTATCGTGCGTCTATCAATTAACACGTAATCCAATAACGCTCTCTGGCCATCTCTACCCACTTACATACGTATACTTATATATATCTCGCTTTCTAAACCAGGTATTCCCAATCACCAGTCCTTTTTCATCACATAAACTACAAGCTCTTCACCATTTCCATTTACAACTGAACACTCCATTGTATACCATTATTCCCTCAACTGCCACATTACTCACCTTTGCTATTCAAATCACCATCACTATAACCCGGTCTTGTGCATCAAAAACTAACACACTCATTACTGCTCCCAAACTTGTCTCTCATGATCTTTCTTCTCATGCCCAGGTGCAATCACCAATAATCACCCATTCTCTCAACAAACTTTCAGTTTTATCCATATCAATCTAAATTTACTTTCTTACACTCTATCACATACTCCCACAACTCCTGATTCAGGAGTAGTGCAACTCCTTCCTTCTCTTGTCCCTCACTAACCCTGACTTTACTCCCAAGACATTCCCAAACCACTCTTTCCCCTTTAGTTGAGCTTCGTTTCATCAGAGCCAAAACATCCAGGTTTCCTTTCTCAAACATACTACCTATCTCTCCTTTTTTCATCTTGATACGTCCACACCATTTAGACACCCCAGTTGAGCCTTCGAGGAGGATGACACTCTCGAGTGACTCCTTTTTGTTTCCCCTTTTATAAAAGTTAAAATAACAAGGAGGGAAGGGTTTCTGGCCCCCGCTCCCGTCCCATTTAGTCGCCTTCTACGACATATGAGGATTCGTGGGAAGTATTCTTCTCCCCTATATATATAGAGCAGCGGGAGTAGCGACAAGCAAAAAAAAAAAAGAAAAGAAGAAAAAAAAAAAAAAATATATATATATATATATATATATATATATATATATATATATATATATATATAATTTTTTTTTTTGCCGCTGTTTCCCGCGTTGCGAGGTAGCGCAAGGAAAACGACGAAAGAAATGGCCAACCCACCCCCATACACTATGTATATACATACGTCCACACACGCAAATATACATACCTACACAGCTTTCCATGTTTTACCCCAGTCGCTTCACATGCACTGATTCAATCCACTGACGCACGTCAACCCGGTATACCACATCTATCCAATGCACTCTATTTCTTCCCCGCATTTCACCTCCTACATGTTCAGGCCCCGATCACAAAAAATCTTTTTCACTACATCTTTCCACCTCCATTTTGGTCCCCCCACTTTCTCCTCTTCCCCCCACCACGACACTTATATCCTCTTGGTCAATCTTTCCTCACTCATTCTCAATGTGCCCAAACCATTTCAAAAACACCCTCTTCTGCTCTCTCAACCCGCTCTTTTTATTTCCACACTTCTCCTTACCCTTACGTTACTTACCATTAAACCACCTCACACCACACATTTTCCTCAAAAATCTCATTTTCCAGCACCATCCATCCCCTTTTGTGACAACTCTTTCATAGCCCAGCCTCGCAACCATCCCACATTGTTGGAACACTATTCCTTCAAACATACCCATTTTTGCTTTCCAGATAATGTTCTGGGACTCAACATTCCCAAGGCCCCCGGGAAATTTGGGCCCCTACCCACCCTATGATCCATACCTTCCATGGTTCCATCCGTTTACCAGTACACTCCAGATATCTAAAACACTTTACTTCCCGGTTTTCTCCATTCAAATTTACCTCCCAATTGACTTGACCTCAACCTATTGTACCTATTAACCTTGCGCTTATTCACTTTTTACTTTTAACTTTCTTTTTTCACACCCCAACTTTTTTTTTTTTACCCAAACTTAGTCACAAGGCTTTCAGTTTTCTATAATCGGGCCACCACCGTGTATCTCAGAACAACAATGACTCACTTCCCAAGCTCTCTCATCCACAACGACTTCTACTTGCCCCCCCTTTCCAAATCTTGCATTCACCCCTAACAACCCCATCCATAAAAAAATTTTTTAAACAACCATGGAGGAAACCACACCCCTGCCGTAAACCTACATTTACTGAGAACCAATCACTTTCCTCTTTTCCCTTTACACGTACAATGCTTACATCCTCGAATAAAAACTTTTCACTGCTTCTGAAAACTTGCCTCCCACACCATATATTTTTAATACCTTCCACAGAGCATCTTATCAATTCTATCCATGCCTTCTCCAGAATCCATAAATGCTAATACAAAACCATTGCTTTTCTAAGTATTTCTTCAATGCATTCTTAAGCAAACACCTGATCCACAATCCTCTACCACTTCTGAAACACACTGCTCTTCCAATCTGATGCTTGTACATGCCTTCACCCTCTCAATCAATACCCTCCATATAATTTTACCCAGGAATACTAAACCCAAACTTAACCTCTGAATTTGTACCCACTCACTATTATCCCCTTTGCCTTTGTACAATGGCACTATGCACGCATTCCGCCAATCCTCAGGGAACTCACCATTAGTCATACATACAATTAAATAACCTTACCAACCAGTCAATAATACAGTCATCCCTTTTTTTAATAAATTCCACTGCAATACCATCCAAACCTGCTCCCTTGCGGCTTTCATCTTCCGCAAAGTTTTTTATACCTATTCTCTGTTTCCCAAAATTTATTTTCCCAAACCCCTCTCACTTTGCACACCCCCTTTTCAACAAAACTCCGTATATCTGCCACTCTTCATCAAACACATTCAACAAACCTTCAAAATACTCACCCATCTCCCTTTTCACATCACCACTACTTGTTATTCACTCCCCTTTCGCCCTTTACTGAAAATTTCCCATTTGCTCCCTTGTCTTCACCTTTATTTACATCCTTCCAGAACACTTTTTAATCTCCCTAAAATTTTTAAAGATACTCTCTCACCCCAACTTTTCATTTTCCTTTTTTTCACCCTTTTTCACCTTTCTCTTGACCTCCTGTCTCTTTTTTTATACATTCCACTCAATTTATTTTTCTCTGCAAAAATCGTTTTTAAAAGCTCTCTCTTTCTTTCACTAATAATCTTACTTTCTTATCCCACCATCACTACCCCTTTTTAATCACCCACCCCCCACTCTTCCTCATGCCAGAATCTTTTTTTTGCGCAATCCATCTATTCCCTAAATACAACCCATTCCTTCCCCACTCCCCTTACTTCCATTGTTTCTACTTTTCCATTTTGTACTCAGTCTTTCCCGATACTTCCTCACACAAGTCTCCTCCCAAAGCTCACTTACTCTCACCACCTCTCACCCCCAACATTCCTTTCTTTTCTGAAAAAACCCCTACAATTTTTAAAATTTTGCCTCACCGATAATGATAGACATCCCTTCCGTTGCACTTCAGTATTAAATCCAAAGGTCTCTCTTTCGCGGGGGCCCGTCAATTAAAAAGTAATCCAATAACGCCTCCGGCCCTCTCTCCCATTACATACGTATTTTAAGTATATCTCGTTTTTAAACCCGGGATTCCCCAAAACCAGTTTTTTTGAATAAATACAAATTTCATTCCATTTAAAACCTGAAAACCCTGTATACCAATTAAATTCCTCAACGCAAAATTACTCCCTTTGCATTCAAATCACCAACCTATAACCCGGGCTCGTGCTCAAAACCACAAACCCCCTTATTCCCGCTGTCCAAAACAAATTTCCCCTCATGATCTTTCTTTCTTTTCCCAGGGAATATCACCCAAAAAATCACCATTTTCTTCCCTCAATTTCAGTTTCCCCTATGATGAGATTTACTCCTTATATTCTATCACATCCCCACAACTTGTTTCGTAGTACGCTCCTTCCCTTGCTCTTGTTTCCACTAAACCCCGATTTATCCAAGACATTCCCCAAAACCCTCTTCCCCTTTCCCTTGAGCTTGTTTCATTCAGGCCAAAAAATCCCCGGTTTCCTACATATATTTATATTAATATATATATATATATATTATATTATATATATATATATATATATTATTATATATATTTATATTATTTATATATATTATAATATATATTTATATATATATATATATATATATTTAAAATTATACATATATAATATTATTTTTAAAATTATATAATTTTATTTATATATATATTATATAATATTTTATATACTTAAAATTTTATATTATATATATATTTTATATATATATATATATTATATTTATATATATATATATATTATAATTATATATACATACTCATACAAACTATACACACACACACACACCCCCACAAACACAAAAAAATACACACCCCAACACATATATTATATATATTTTTATATATATATTATATAATATATATTTTATGTGTGGGGGGATGGGGGCCTAAAACTGCAGGAGGTAAAAGGAGGGCAAGGAATAGAGGGGAATTGAACGATGGGGTTTATACGGGGTGACTTTGCTGTCAGTGGATTGATAAAAGGCTTTTGTGAGGTCTGGGGAAAAACATGAAAGCTGTGAGGTTGTATATTTGCGTTTTGTGGACGTATGTATATACATGTGTATGGGGGGGGTTTGGGGCCCATTTCTTTCGTTGTTCCTTGCGCTACCTCGAAAACCCGGGGGGACGGGCGAAAAAGTATATAAAAAAAATTTTAAATTTTAATAATATAATAATTGACAGGCTCCCCTGCATGAGAATCTAGTCGGGTTAAAGGGTTTGGTGCCCCTTTGTAAAAAGTCTCTACTATCACTCATCTTTGCCGTTTTGGGAAAACCTTTTATTTTAGCAGTTGTTTTCATCTTTTTTTTTGGGAGGCTTTTCGTGGGAAGAGAGCTTTCCCAAAACTGAGGAGCCAAAATTGCGTTGTGTAACAGATTATCTTATGACTTTTTGGGCCCAGTAAAATGGGCAGTTTTTTTAGGGTGTAAAGATTTTTTTGAAAAAAGGAACAAGCAAAAGGCTTAATTTCTGCAACGAGGAAGCTTTTTTTCCCAGTACACCCAAAATCAAAATTCAAGGTTTCGAGTTATTTTTTTCTACTAAAATTTTATGTTGGGGCCTAAATGTTTCCTGTTAACGCAGCCCCTTTCAGTTTTCCCCAGTTTTTATTGTAGTTATGTCATTTGTCCTTTAAAAGTGTTTTTGTCTTTTTAAAAGTGTTCATTTTTTTTTTTTTGTTTTAAATGTTTGTGTGTTCATACCTAATTGGATTGCCCTTGGGAAAAATCCCTCGGACAAACTGTATAAAAGTATTGGAAGAAACCCATCCCAAAACATAGGTATTTATTTTTTTTTTCATTACAGTAATTTTTTGATATTGTAATATTGTGGATATACTTAATGGGTTTTAGGTACGCAACACTGAAGGAATATACATTTGATTAGTACTTTAAAAGCTGCACCCCCTTTCAGATGCGCTGAATGTGTGGCCAAAAAAACAGTTTCCCAGGAAACCCTTTAAAAAACGAGATGTATTTGGGGACAGGGGGAGAAAAAAATATTCCCACGTATTCCCGCGTGTCGTAGAGGGGACCCCAAAAGGGAAGGGGGGGGGAGGTGGAAATTTTCCCCCTCTTTTTTTTTTTTTTTTTTCCAAAAAAAAGGAACAGAAAAAGGGCCAGGTGAGGAAAATTCCCCCCAAGCCCAGGGTTTTTCTTACCCCACCCCGCTATCGCGGGGAAAAGGCGAAAAAGATGAAAAAAAGAAAAAAAAAAAAAAAAAAATATATATTTTATATATATTTTAATATTATATAATATATTATTCCTTGTCGCCTATTCACTCTCTCCTGCATGTTCAGGCCCCGATCATTCAAAATCTTTTTCCACTTCAATCTTTCTTATATCTTCAATTTGGTCTCCCACTTCTCCTTGTACTCACCTCCGACACTATCTTTTGGGTTCATTCTTACTCCACTCATTCTCTCCATGTGCCCAAACTATTTTCAAAACACCCTCTTCTGCTCTCTCAACCACGTCTATTTTATTTTCCAACATCTCTCTTAACTTAACATACTTACTTAATCAAACCACTCACACCACATATTGTCCTCAACACATCTCTTTTCAGCACCATCGACCCTCTGCGCACAAAACTCTATCAATACCCACGGATCGCAACCATACAAACATTGTTGGAAAATGGAACCACAAAATCCTTTTTCAAACATACACATTTATGCTTTCCGAGATAATGTTCTCGACTTCCACACATTCTTCAGGCTCCCAGGGATTTTCGCCCCCCTCCCCCACTGTGATTTATCTTCTGCTTCCATAGGTTCCATCCGCTGCAAGGATCCACTTCCAGATATCTAAAAACAATTTACTTCCTCCAGTTTTTCTCCTTTTGAAACTTACCTCCTAATTGATTTGACCCTCAACCCTACTGTACCTATAACTTTGCTCTTATTCAATTTACTTTAACTTTTTCTTTCACCACACTTTTACTAAATCGTCACCAGCTTCTGCAGTTTCTCATCTTGAAATCAGCCACCAGCGCTGTATCATCAACAAATACAACAAATGACTCACTTCCAAAGCTCTTCTCATCCCACAGCCGACTGCCATACTTGCCCCTCTTTCCAAAACTCTTGATTAACCTCCCTAACAACCATCCATAAACAACATTAATACCATGGTAGGCTATTACACACCCCTGCGGCAAAACTACATTCACTAAAGAACCAAATCACTTTCCTCTCTTCCATACACGTACACATGCTTTACATCCTCGATTAAAACTTTTCACTATCTTTTACAACTTGCCTTCCTAATATAAATTTTTAGTAACCTTCCACAGGATCATCGCTATACTCTATCATAGCTTCTCCAGATCCATAAATGGCTAATACAAATCCATTTGTGTTCTAAGTATTTCTCATATTACATTCTTCAAAGCAACACCTGATCCCACACATCCACTTCACTTCTGAAAATCACTGCTCTTCCCCAATCTGATGCTCTGTACATCCCTTCACCCTTTTCAACCCAATCCCCAAAAAAATTTTAATTCACCAGAAATACTAAAAACAAACTTAAAACCTCTGTAATCTGGGGCACCCCCCTTGTGTCCCCTTTCCCTTTTGGGTACAATGGCACTAGGCAAGCATTCCGCCGGGTCCTCAGGCCCCCCAACATAAATTTCAACTTACTTTTTTTAAAAAAACCTTTCCCCAACCCAGTAAACAATACAGTCACCCCCTTTTTTTTTAATAAATTCCACTGTTTTTCCACCCAAAACCCTGTCCCTTGTGGTTTTCATTTTCCCGGGCAAAGTTTTAAAACTACCTTTTTTCTGTTTACCAAATCTTTTTTTCCCAACCCTCTCACTTTGCAAAACCCCCTCGCCCCAAAACCCCCTATATCTGCCACTCTATCTTCAATAACATTCAACAAACCAAAAAAAATTCTCACTCCTTCCCCTTCTCACCCCACCACACTTGTTTTTCCCCTTTCCCCATTCGCGCCCTTATAAAGGTTCCCCAATTTGCCCCCTTGTCTTACGCACTTTTTTTTCCCTTTTTTCCCAGAAAATCTTTTTATTTCCCAAAAATTTTAAATGTTACTCTCTCCCCCCCAACTATCATTTCCCATCTTTTTTCCCTCTTGTACCTTTCTTTTGACCTCCTGTATCATTCTTTTATACTTCTTCCCTCATTTGCATTTTTTCCATGCAAAAATCGTCCCAAACCTTGTTTTCCCTTTCACTAATAATCTTATTCTTTTTGCCCACCACTCACTTCCCTTTTAATCAACCCCCCTCCCCGCTTCTCAAGCCACAAGCATTTTTTTGTCAAGCCCTCACGGGTTCCCTAAATTTCAAACCCATTCCCCCCCCACTCCCCCACCTCCTTTGTTCACCTTTTTCCATTTTTTTATCAGCCCCTCCTGGGTCTTCCTCACACGTCTCCCTTTCCCCCGCTCATTTTCTCTCACCGCCCTTTTTCACCCCAAAAATTCTCTCTTCTTTTTTAAAATCCCCCTCAAATCTTACCTTGCCTCTCCAAGAAATGATCGACAAACTCTCCAGTTGCACCTCTCAGCATTTAAAAATCCCCAAAATTCTCTTTCGCGGCCTGTCAATTTTAAACGAAACCTAAAAAACGCCCCTTTTGGCATCTCTTTCCCATTACATACGTTTACCCTTTTGTTATCTCGCTTTTTTAAAAAGGTAACCCCAATCACCCGTCCCTTTTTCAGCACAAAATCTCAAAACTCTTCACCATTTCCATTTACAATTTCTGAACCCCCATGTGTAAAACCATTATTCCCTTTTTCTGCCCCATTCCCACCTTTTAAATTTATATCACCCCTCCCCTATAAACCCCGGGTTTTGTGGATCAAAAAACCCCTTTTCCAGTCATTCACTTGTCCCAAAAAAAATTGCCTTTATGATTTTTTTTTTCATGCCCAGGTGGGATATGCACCAAAAATCACCCCTCTCTTCTCCCCAAAATTTCAGTTTTTCCCATTATCTGAGTTTTTCTTTTTTTTCATTTATCACATTTCTCCCACAAATCCCGTTTCAGGGGTAGGCTTACTCCTTCCCCTTTCTTTGTCCTCTCTCTGCCCCCCACTTACTCGCAAGGGCATTCCCAAACCCCTTTCCCCTTTTCCCTTGAGCTTCGTTTCACTCCGGTCAAAAAAATTCCCCGGGGTTTTCCCTTTCCCCAAACATACTACCTATCTTTCCTTTTTCACTTCTTGGTTACTTTCCCCACACCTTTTGGCCCCCCAAACTGGGGCCCCACGAGGAGGTGAGCACTCCCGCGTGGGCTCCTTCTTCTGGTTTTCCCCTTTTAGGAAAATTGAAATACAGGGGAGGGGGGGGATTTCGGGCCCCCGGTCCCCTTTCCCCCCTAGTCGCCTTCTCGAAAGTGAGGAAAAAGCGTGGGAAAATATTCTTTTTCCCCATTTTCCCCGGGATAAAATATATATATATAAAATATTTTATTTTAAAATTTTAAAATATTTATATATATATATATATTTAAAATAAATTTTATATATTTTATTATATATTTTTATATTTTATATATATTATATATATATATAATAATTTTATATATATATAATTTTATAATATTTTATATATATATATATATATATATTATTTCTATTATATATATATATATTTTTATATATATATGTAAAATATTTTGTATATATTTACATATGTGTATTTTAAAATTTATATATATTTTATAATATATATATATATTATAATTTATATATATATATATATTTTAATATATATATATATTTTTTATATATATATATTATCCTGGGGGTTTGGGGATTAAGAAAACTTCCCAGTAAATTCCCCGGTGTCGTAGGGGCGAACCCAAAAGGGGGGGGGGAGGGGGGGGCTGGAAATCCCCCCCTCTCGTTTTTTTTTTAATTTTCCAAAAAAGGGAAAGGGAAAAAGGGGGGCCAGGTGAGGATATTCCGAAAAAGGGCCCGTTTCCCCTGTTCTTAACGCTACCTCGCTAATGCGGGGGAAAAGGCGAATAGTTTGAAAAAAAAAAAAAAATATATTAAAAATATTAAAATATATATAAAATAT